>NC_084568.2:29582500-29705000 GCF_033978685.3 Nerophis lumbriciformis | reverse complement strand
ACATGAATGTATTTTGATGCATGTTTTGTACGGAAACAAATTCATGGGAATTAATGTGTTCAATCGATGATTGTTCAAGTGCAAAATAAGAAAGTGAATATAATTTTAAAAATACAACCAAACCAAGTAGTACTGCTTTACAGGGGACTGTTGAGGACAATGAGCTGTTGATTAACCGTGATGAAGCAGGAAGGGGCTAGGAAATACATGTAGGTATTATGTCAGAAGAAAGGACCTGTCATTCAATATTTTACATTTTAATCACTGCTTGTAATTTGCATATTTGGAGGTGTGTCCATGATTATTGCTGCCTGGTAGAGTGTGAAATATTTGTATTTATTCATTTAACCAGAAAGCAACAATTTCTACTCTACTGACAACTACATAAATAAACTTTTCAACTTTTTCCACCAAGGGCCGCTGACAAAAAATATATACGAATAATATTACAAATAAAATATACTTAAATCTTTTTTTAATATTTTATTTAATTTCGTAAAAACACCCAAAAAGTTTGATATATTAAAAGACAAAACTTTGTGGTACTATAAGTAAATAAGTAGATTTTATTTACAGTATATAGCACTTCTCAGGGAGAGAGCTCACAAAGTGGAAATACAAATATACAATCAAAACAAACATTGCAAATAGAATAATACATATGAAAACAGAAATATTAAATCATAATACATAAAAGAGTTATGAAAATTAAATGAATACGTTTTTTTTCTCTTTACATTGTACATTTTGATCTATTTTCCCTTTTTTACCCACTTTTTAAAAGTGTACACACTAAAACATGCTGGTTTATTTTTGATAACCCAATTTATGAGTTGCTGGTGTTGGGTTATTTTTATGAAGAGCAATAATTTTTGGGGGGTAATAAGGGTATTATTTTAACAAAATTTCTGGGTTTTCAAAAATTATGAACCATTTTTGGGTTGTTTTTCAATGAGTAACGCATTTTTGGTTAAAAGGCTTTTTTAAATTTATTAAAAAGTAAAATTTTTCTTGAAGGGAATTTTACTATGTACATGAAAATATTTGAGCATGCTGTATAGGACTACTATGACCAATGTTGTTGGTAATAGTAATTATATATATATATATATATATATATATATATATATATATATATATATATATATATATATATATATATACAGGTAAAAGCCAGTAAATTAGAATATTTTGAAAAACTTGATTTATTTCAGTAATTGCATTCAAAAGGTGTAACTTGTACATTATATTTATTCATTGCACACAGACTGATGCATTCAAATGTTTATTTCATTTAATTTTGATGATTTGAAGTGGCAACAAATAAAAATCCAAAATTCCGTGTGTCACAAAATTAGAATATTACTTAAGGCTAATACAAAAAAGGGATTTTTAGAAATGTTGGCCAACTGAAAAGTATGAAAATGAAAAATATGAGCATGTACAATACTCAATACTTGGTTGGAGCTCCTTTTGCCTCAATTACTGCGTTAATGCGGCGTGGCATGGAGTCGATGAGTTTCTGGCACTGCTCAGGTGTTATGAGAGCCCAGGTTGCTCTGATAGTGGCCTTCAACTCTTCTGCGTTTTTGGGTCTGGCATTCTGCATCTTCCTTTTCACAATACCCCACAGATTTTCTATGGGGCTAAGGTCAGCGGAGTTGGCGGGCCAATTTAGAACAGAAATACCATGGTCCGTAAACCAGGCACGGGTATATTTTGCGCTGTGTGCAGGCGTCAAGTCCTGTTGGAACTTGAAATCTCCATCTCCATAGAGCAGGTCAGCAGCAGGAAGCATGAAATGCTCTAAAACTTGCTGGTAGACGACTGCGTTGACCCTGGATCTCAGGAAACAGAGTGGACCGACACCAGCAGATGACATGGCACCCCAAACCATCACCCAACCATGCAAATTTTGCATTTCCTTTGGAAATCGAGGTCCCAGAGTCTGGAGGAAGACAGGAGAGGCACAGGATCCACGTTGCCTGAAGTCTAGTGTAAAGTTTCCACCATCAGTGATGGTTTGGGGTGCCATGTCTTCTGCTGGTGTCGGTCCACTCTGTTTCCTGAGATCCAGGGTCAACGCAGCCGTCTACCAGCAAGTTTTAGAGCACTTCATGCTTCCTGCTGCTGACCTGCTCTATGGAGATGGAGATTTCAAGTTCCAACAGGACTTGGCGCCTGCACACAGCGCAAAATATACCCGTGCCTGGTTTACGGACCATGGTATTTCTGTTCTAAATTGGCCCGCCAACTCCCCTGACCTTAGCCCCATAGAAAATCTGTGGGGTATTGTGAAAAGGAAGATGCAGAATGCCAGACCCAAAAACGCAGAAGAGTTGAAGACCACTATCAGAGCAACCTGGGCTCTCATAACACCTGAGCAGTGCCAGAAACTCATCGACTCCATGCCACGCCGCATTAACGCAGTAATTGAGGCAAAAGGAGCTCCAACCAAGTATTGAGTATTGTACATGCTCATATTTTTCATTTTCATACTTTTCAGTTGGCCAACATTTCTAAAAATCCCTTTTTTGTATTAGCCTTAAGTAATATTCTAATTTTGTGACACACGGAATTTTGGATTTTCATTTGTTGCCACTTCAAATCATCAAAATTAAATGAAATAAACATTTGAATGCATCAGTCTGTGTGCAATGAATAAATATAATGTACAAGTTACACCTTTTGAATGCAATTACTGAAATAAATCAAGTTTTTCAAAATATTCTAATTTACTGGCTTTTACCTGTATATATATATATATATATATATATATATATATATATATATATATATATATATATATATATATATATATATATATATATATATGTATATATATGTATATATATATATATATATATATATATATATATATATATATATATATATTTACAATATACTCGTAGAAATATTTTTCTTTTAACTTGTGAAAGGTTTTTTTTACTTGCAGAATTTGTATTTTTAACTTGCGGATAGTTTTTTTACTCGCATAATTTTTTTTTAACTTGTGAAACGTTTTTTACTCGCAGATTTTTTATATTTTTTGTTTATTTTTTTATTTTTTTACCTGCAAATCGTTTTTTTATTGCAGGAATTGCTTTTTCATTTGCAAATATTTTTCAAATATTTGTTTCTTTAAATTATTTTTTTTAACTTGTGAATATGTTTCTTACTCGCAGAAATAGTTTTTTTTTTATTTGCAAATCTTTTTTTTTACTTGCGAATCGTCTTTTTACTTGCGGAAATAGTTTTTTTTTAAAACCTGCAAATCATTTTTTTATTACAGAAATTGCTTTTTCATTCACAAATATTTTTTTTAGTTGCAGATATTGTTTTTATTTTCCCTTTGTGAGTCGTTTTTCTACTCTCAGAAATAGGTTGGTTTTTTTGCACGTTTTTTAATACTCGCAGAACTATATTTTTTTTAACTTGCGATATTTTTTTTTTAACTCACAAAAATGTATTTTTTTTTACATGTGAATACTTTTCTTACTCGCTGAAATTGTTTTTTTTTTTGTTTTTTTTTAAACTTATGAATCGTTTTTGCACTCACAGAAATTGTTTTTTCATTTGTGAATATTTTTTTACTTGCAGAAATAGGTTTTTTTAACTTGTGAATCAATTTTTTATTCGCAGAAATTGTTATTTCCTAAACTTGTGAAACTTTTTTTACTCGCAGAAATCGTTTTTTTAACTTGTGAATTGTTTTTTTTAATTGCAGAAATAGATTTTTTTCCCTTTCTGAATCGTTTTTTTACTCTCAGAAATAGGTTGTTTTATTTGCAATTTTTTTAATACTCGCAGAAATATATTTTTTTTAACTTGCGATAATTTTTTTTTACTCACAAAAATGTATTTTTTTTACATGTGAATATTTTCTTACTCGCTGAAATAGTTTTTTTCAATTTTTTTTTTAACGTATGAATCGTTTTTGTACTCGCAGAAATTCTTATTTCATTTGTGAATATTTTTTTACTTGCAGAAATAGGTTTTTTTAACTCGTGAATCAATTTTTTATTCGCAGAAACACTTTTTTTTTTTTAACTTGTGAAACTTTTTTTGCTCGCAGAAATCGTTTTTTTAACTTGTGAATCGTTTTTTTAATTGCAGAAATAGATTTTTTTTCCCTTTCTGAATCGTTTTTCTACTCGCAGAAATAGGTTGTTTTTTTGCAAATTTTTTAATACTCGCAGAAATATTTTTCTTTTAACTTGCGATTTTTTTTTTTTACTCACAAAAATGTATTTTTTTTACACGCTGAAATAGTTTTTTTTATTTTTATTTTTTAACTTATGAATCGTTTTTGTACTCGCAGAAATTGTTTTTTCATTTGTGAATATTTTTTTACTTGCAGAAATATTTTTTTTTTACTTGTGAATCAATTTTTTAGTCGCAGAAAATGTTATTTTTCTAAACTTGTGAAACTTTTTTTACTCGCAGAAATGTTTTTGTTTAACTTGTAAATCGTTTTTTTTTAATCACAGAAATTGATTTTTTTTCCTTTTGTGAATCGTTTTTCTACTGGCAGAAATAGTTTTGTTTTTTTTGCAAATTTTTTATATACTTGCAGAAATATTTTTTTTTAACTTGCGATAATTTTTTTGTTACTCACAAAAATGTATTTTTTTTACATGTGAATATTTTTCTTACTCGCTGAAATAGTTTATTTTTATTTTTATAAAAAATTGAAACAGAAATTGTTATTTTTTTTAACTTGTGAAACTTTTTTTACTCAAAGAAATCGTTTTTTTAACTTGTGAATCGTTTTTTTAATTGCAGAAATAGATTTTTTTTCCCTTTCTGAATCGTTTTTCTACTCGCAGAAATAGGTTGGTTTTTTTGCAAATTTTTTAATACTCGCAGAAATATTTTTCTTTTAACTTGCGATTTTTTTTTTTTACTCACAAAAATGTATTTTTTTTACACGCTGAAATAGTTTTTTTTATTTTTATTTTTTAACTTATGAATCGTTTTTGTACTCGCAGAAATTGTTTTTTCATTTGTGAATATTTTTTTACTTGCAGAAATAGTTTTTTTTAACTTGTGAATCAATTTTTTAGTCGCAGAAAATGTTATTTTTCTAAACTTGTGAAACTTTTTTTACTCGCAGAAATGTTTTTGTTTAACTTGTAAATCGTTTTTTTTTAATCACAGAAATTGATTTTTTTTCCTTTTGTGAATCGTTTTTCTACTGGCAGAAATAGTTTTGTTTTTTTTGCAAATTTTTTATATACTTGCAGAAATATTTTTTTTTAACTTGCGATAATTTTTTTGTTACTCACAAAAATGTATTTTTTTTTACATGTGAATATTTTTCTTACTCGCTGAAATAGTTTATTTTTATTTTTATAAAAAATTGAAACAGAAATTGTTATTTTTTTTAACTTGTGAAACTTTTTTTACTCGAAGAAATCGTTTTTTTTAACTTATGAATCGTTTTTTACTCGCAGAAATTGTTATTTTTTTTAACTTGTGAAACTGTCTTTACTCGAAGAAATCTTTTTTTTAACTCGTGAATCGTTTTTTAATCGTAAATATATATATACATATATATATATACATATATACATATATATACACATATATACACACATATACATATGTATATATATATATATATATATATATATATATATATATATATATATATATATATATATACAAATGAAGCACAAACGGCCCCCCATGGACCCCCGACCAACAGCCAATTGTATACATTTGAATACAGTAAGAATAACAAAGCAAGACAAAGGAAGAATGAAAGCAATAAAATACTAGAAATATAAGAAATATGGCGCAGTCACTTGAAAAGTTGACTTGTGTGATGAAGGCAGTTGTCTTCCTCAAAGTCCCGCTAAACAGCAAGGGACTCGGCCGCGTGTTTTTATCTGCCGTCACTCACCAGATCCAATTGTTCTAAAAACATGATGCGCGTATAAAGCCTGATGAACCGCAGCAGCGCATGAGTGCACTAACAACACCAGGAGTGTATTTGCTGCCTTGTAAACGGCAACAGAAGAGGTCCTAAAGGGAGACGGAGGGCGAATAAATGGCGGATTTTCAGGCTGTTAAATGGGGCATTGTGGGCCTTGTGACTGCGACTTGTCGGCCGTAAAAGTCGACAGTTGGGCTGCACTCGTGTTTTAGTGCGCTGGCTCGCGGCTTGACAGTTCTGCTGTGGTCGGACCGGGCCTTGGGGCGTGCTCGTTTGGCACACGGGCACTTGCAGGGCCCCCCACAGGCAGATTTAAGGCCTCCCTTCCCCCCCGCCACAGGTCTGTCTCCCAGACTTGCTCGCATTTTGTCTCGGTCTTTGGGCCAGTGCCTCGGTCTCGTAAGCCATAGACTTGCTCTCAGACATCTAAGATGTCTGTTTTTGTGGCATGTTTTCATCTTTTCAAGCAAGCATTGAACGCCACAAACACACTGAAATGTTTCCATTCACCAGTAAAAAAAAACATTTGCTGGTAAAAACAAAACAAAACCCCATCCATCCATCCATCCATCCATCCATCCATCCATTTTCTACCGCTTGTCCCATTTTCTTGAATTAAAAAAACAATTGGCAAGTGGAAAAAAAACTATTTTCTGCAAGTAAAAAAAAACTATTTGCAAATTAAAGACATTTTTTTTTCTTAAATTAAAAATACATTTCGCAAATATTATTTTTTCTTGAATAAAAAAAAAACGATTCACAAGTATAAAAACAATTTTCTTCAAGTTAAAACAATTTCAATAGCAGTAATATTTAAGGTTTTTTAAATATTTTATTAATATTTATTGTTTTAAAATTATTTTAATATTTTAATTAATGAATTTAAAACATTTTTTTAATAACACTGTTTTATTTTTATTTTTTTAATTAATATTACAATTTTTTAAATATTTAAATTCATTTTAAATTTTTAATAACAGTAATAAGGCGAGCCTAAGAGCACCTGTAATTAACACTTTACAACGATAGGTGCTGCTGCTGAGTCAATTTAAGGCCGTCAAAGCTACTGTTTTTGCGCATGGTGCCGTCCGCCAAAAATAACAAAAAAGAGGAAGCAGGGTGGGGAATAAAAAAGCGGAGAGAACAAAGGGGAAACAAGCTCAACCTGTAAGTTAACCTGTAAGTTTGCCGTCTCCAACATTTTACTCCCCACCCGGCTTCTTCTTTGTTATTTTTGGAGGGTGGAATAGTACAGCCAAAATTGTGTTTGTACTTGCAAATAATTTTTTTTATTACAGAAAATTATTTTTATACTTTCGAATAGTTTTTTACTTGCAGAAAATTGTTTTTAGACTTGCGAATAGTTTTTGTTGTTTGAATATAATGTTTTTTTACGCTTCTGAAACATTTTTTAATTGAAGAAAATGTTCTTTTTTACTTTGTTTTTTAATTGCAGAAATAGTTTTTTCATTTGCAAATATGTTTTTTACTCGCAGAATTTAATTTTTTTTAACTTGTGAATCGTTTTTTACTCGCAGAAATTATATTTTCATTTGCAAACATTTTTTTTACTCGCAGAAATTGTTTATTGTTTTTTCTTACTTGTGAATTGTTTGTTACTCGCAGAAATACATTTTTTTTTTACTTTGTGAATCGTTTTTTCACTCACAGAAATGTTTTTTTTCTTGCAAATTGTTTAAAATTATTACTTGCAGAAATATCTTTTTTTAACTTGCGAGTAGTTTTTTTACTCACACAAATGTTTTTTTTTACTTGTGAATAATTTTTTTATTCGCAGTAATTGTGTTTTCATTTGTGAATATTTTTTTTACCTGCAGAAATAGTAATTTAAACTTTTTTTTAATTGCAGAATTATTTAAAAAAAAAAATGCAAATTATTTTTTAACTTGCAAAATGTTTCTTTTTTAACTGCAAATATTTTTTTTTATTGCAGAACTAGTTTTTTCATTTGCGATTTTTCTTTCTCGCAGAAATTGTTGATCTTTTAACGTTGAATCGTTTTTTTACTCATATAAATATTTATTTTCTTGCAAATTGTTTATTACAATATACTAGCAGAAATGTCTGTCTTTTAACTTGTGAAAGGTTTTTTTTTTAA
The DNA here is from genome assembly GCF_033978685.3 of Nerophis lumbriciformis. Taxonomy (NCBI): domain Eukaryota; kingdom Metazoa; phylum Chordata; class Actinopteri; order Syngnathiformes; family Syngnathidae; genus Nerophis; species Nerophis lumbriciformis. The sequence continues at coordinate 29,696,940 of NC_084568.2, read as the reverse complement.
CTCTCAGAATTTGTATTTTTAACTTGCGGATAGTTTTTTTACTCGCATAATTTTTTTAAACTTGTGAAACGTTTTTTTACTCGCAGATTTTTTATATTTTTTATTTATTTATTTATTTTTACCTGCAAATTGTTTTTTTTATTGCACAAATTGCTTTTTCATTTGCAAATATTTTTCAAATATTTATTTCTTTAAATAATTTTTTTTAACTTGCGAATATTTTTTTATTTTATTTACAGAAATGTTTTTTTTTAACTTGTGAATTGTTTTTTTTACTTGCAGAAATTGTTTGTTGGGCATGAGTTAAAACATTTTTATGTGTTTGTGAAATTTTGGCAGTAATTTCACTCTTTACTCAACTTTAAGACAGTTTTCCTGCTATTCAAATGATAAAAAGACGTCATAAATGTTCATGTTAAAATTAATATAGTGGTGAAAGTTCAATAATAGGATCGCTTGAATCAAATTAAGAATGACCTCCAACACCTCCATCAAAAAAATTAAATGACTCGTTGCACCTGCATAGCGGCGAACCCGCTTCCTTCAAAATGGAGACTCACCTTTAAAGGTTCCCGCCTGGCACCGACATTTTGGGACCAGGATGAGATGATTGGAGAAAGGTAAAAATATAACAAATCTATTCGTGGCAGCAGAGGAGAAAGTTCTGTACACTTTTGCATCTCGTTGCCCATAACTGTGGTGCATTCAAGGACTCTTGAATAAAGTTAGTAACAGAGAACTTTTTAAAGACTGGAACTGGACCTTGTGTGTAGAAGCAACTTTTCTAACCTATTGGTACGGCGATATTTATGCTTCTTTCATACTTCCTCCAAACTAACTGTTTGCAATTTACACAATTTGTGACTCCCCCCCCCCCCACTTGTGACGTCAGCGGATACCTCCATATATGGTAGAAATGTCCCCAAAGTGCTTTGTGCGAGTCGGCCATTGCCTTCTTGTTCTCTCTCTTGTTAAAGTTAAAGTACCAATGATTGTCACACACACACGAAATTATTCTCTGCATTTAACCCATCACCCTTGATCACCCCCTGGGAGGTGAGGGGAGCAGTGAGCAGCAGCGGTGGCCACGCCCGAGAATCATTTTTGGTGATTTAACCCCTAATTCCAAACCTTGATGCTGAGCGCCAAGCAGGGAGGTAATGGGTCCCATTTTTATAGTCTTTGGTATGACTCGGCCGGGGTTTGAACTCACGACCAGCATTAAAGTAAGCATTTGAGTCCCATCTTAAAACACATTTGTATACTCTAGCCTTTAAATAGACCCCCTTTTTAGACCAGTTGATCTGCCGTTTCTTTTCTTTTCTGCTCTGCTCCCCTCTCCCTTGTGGAAGGGGGGGCACAGATCCGGTGGCCATGGATGAAGTGCTGGCTGTCCAGAGTCGGGACCCGGGATGGTCTCCTGCTGGCCCCACTATGGACAGGACTCTCACTATTATGTTAGATCCACTATGGACTGGACTCTCACTATTATGTTAGATCCACTATGGACTGGACTTTCACAATATTATACTAGACCCACTCGACGTCCATTGCATCCGGTCTCCCCTAGAGAGGGGGGGTCACCCACATCTGCGGTCCTCTCCAAGGTTTCTCATAGTCATTCACATTGAAGTCCCACTGGGTTGTGAGTTTTTCCTTGCCCTTATGTGGGCTCTGAACCGAGGATGTCGTTGTGGCTTGTGCAGCCCTTTAAGACACTTGTGATTTAGGGCTATATGAATAAAATATTGATTGATTGATTGACCTACCGATGTTGTGGGGCAGACTGGCTCGTACATGCACATGCATCCTGTTTCGAAATACAGCGCGAGGGAGTTATCATTGAAACAATATTTTTATCGTTAATATCACGTTATCAGGCCATTGTACGTCATTTGGAGAAAAACAACTCAATGTTCCAGGTTTAGGGTGGAATGCAGGGGGTCCTTTGGGAGTCCAGGGCCCAGAATTTGGTGCTACGCCCCTGGCCAGGTGCAACATTTTACACGTCTTTTTTTTTCTACACGCACTATATCATTTTTATGAGTCCAATCAGTGGCAAACGAGCCTTGAACTAATTCAGCTCCTAACTCAGTAGAAACAACATCAATCCATCTTATCAACTCATGTGGTCTCCGAGAGATGAAGCTCCAGCGCCACGGCAACCGCGCAGAATCCTCGGAGCATCCGTGCGAGGCATTCAAAGAATCCCAGGCCCGTCATGGTGCACCAACAGCCCCCCCCACCCAAAAATGTCAGCAGGCACCACATCAAGATCGCAGACGGAGGCGAGCACATTCAGCGGAGCAAAGAATATATCTACATGCCGCCGTTTGATTGGTGGGATCGGCGGGGTTACCCAGAGACAATAAACATCCCTTCCCTCCAGCGTCACCTGTCAAAACAAAATATATTTTTTTTCCTTCCATTGAAGCTACAAAATCTGGATGCTGGCAAGTGAAAACCAAACAAAAAAGGACACACCTGCGTTTTTCGACATGTTGTCTTTACTTTTTTCCAACTTTCCCTCGCAAGGTGCGGAAAGTCGACCTTTGGCCCGAGCAAGCGGCGGACAGTGGGAAGAATCACACATGCTCACGAGAGAAGAATCACACGCTCACAAGACACCAGCACACAAAAGGGATTTCCTCTCGGAGAACATGCAGTCATCTGTCATAATGCGTGTCTCCGTGACACGCGTCGACGCTTTCTATTTCTCGTCTGCGCGCTCTGGTCGCAGAGGCCACGCACACACACACACACACACACACACACACACACACACACACACACACACACACACACACACACACACACACACACACACACACACACACGCATACTGGTTATCATTTGGAATGGGGACCCTGGGGAAAAATAGTTAATATGGTTCAGAATGGATCTGACTATCATTTAAAAAGGTGGGATGAGTCCTTGAGGATGCTGTTTGCTCTCCTGTTGCAGTGTCTCTTATACAGGTTGCTGTATAAGAGACATGTCCCCATTAAGTAAGCATTGGCAGAACACACACACACACACACACACACACACACACACACACACACACACACACACACACACACACACACACACACACACCCACACATCCATACTGGTTATCATTTGGAATGGGGACCCTGGGGAAAAATAGTTAATATGGTTCAGAATGGATCTGACTATCATTTAAAAAGGTGGGATGAGTCCTTGAGGATGCTGTTTGCTCTCCTGTTGCAGTGTCTCTTATACAGGTTGCTGTATAAGAGACATGTCCCCATTAAGTAAGCATTGGCAGAACACACACACACACACACACACACACACACACACACACACACACACACACACACACACACACACACACACACACACACACACACACACACACACACACACACACACACACACACACACACACAGGTTATCATTTGGAATGGGGACCAAGTTTTTGATCATCACTTGTGGGGACCACCCTTTCTACAGGTTGTGTAGGCATAAAAATTGTTTGGTAAAATGACCATTGCCCAGTTAGCTCATACATGTCTTTAAATCTCTGGATTGATGAAGTAATGTGCTGATCATTCTTACTGAGGACCCTGGGGAAAAATAGTTAATATGGCTCAGAGTGGATCTGACTAACATTTAAAAAGGTTTCCCTTTAGGGGACCTTGTTTTTTTGTCCCCATACCATCAGAGGTCCCCTAAAGGTCAGAATCAGAATCAGAATACCTTTGTTGTCATTGTATGGAAACAATGAAATTGGACAGCAATCCAGCTCAGTGCTTTTAAAACAAACCTACATAAAATAGTCTTAAGACAACAACAATAATAAAACAATTTAAAATGTAAAAACATAGTAAAATGTTAAAAACATATTGCACAGCAGATCTTTATCAGAGGTAAGCAAGTAATAAAGTGGTGAGTGTTTAGGTAAGTGCGGAGTTTAGGGCAATAACAGCTCTAGGATAGAAACTGTTTTTCAGTCTATTTGTCCTTGCTTTGATGGTCTTATAGCACCTCCCTGAGGGCAAGAGTTCAAGCCAGTGGAGACCTGGGTGGGATGAGTCCCTGAGGATGCTGTTTGCTCTCCTGTTGCAGTGTCTCTTATACAGGTCGCTGTATAAGAGACAATAATTTCGACAACTCTTATTTTTTTTGTGATAGAGTGATTGGAGCACATACTTGTTGGTCACAAAAAACATTAATGAAGTTTGGTTCTTTTATGAATTTATTATGGGTCTACTGAAAATGTGACCAAATCTGCTGGGTCAAAAGTATACATACAGCAATGTTAATATTTGGTTACATGTCCTTCGGCAAGTTTCACTGCAATAAGGCACTTTTGGTAGCCATCCACAAGCTTCTGGTTGAATTTTTGACCACTCTTCTTGACAAAATTGGTGCAGTTCAGCTAAACTTGTTGGTTTTCTGACATGGACTTATTTCTTCAGCATTGTTCACACGTTTAAGTCAGGACTTTTGGAAGGCCATTCTAAAACCTTAATTCTAGCCTGATTTAGCCATTCCTTTACCACTTTTGACGTGTGTTAGGGGTCATTGTCCTGTTGGAACACCCAACTGCGCCCAAGACCCAACCTCCGGGCTGATGATTTTAGGTTGTCCTGAAGAATTTGGAGGTAATCCTCCTTTTTCATTCTCCCATTTAAAGCACCATTTCCATTGGCAGCAAAACAGGCCCAGAGAATCAGAATCAGCTTTATTGTCATTACGCAAGGTAACGAGATTGAGGCCATTCCATACAGTGCGATGTGTGCATGCTAGAAAAACAATGTGCAAATATATAAAAATATTTAAAAAAAAATGTAGAAGTGCAATGAATATGGTGTGAAATGAATATATACATGAAAAAAAAAACAACAACAAAAAAAAACAAAAAAAAAACAGGGTGGTTGGTGGAATGGGTTATTGCACCGAAGAGAATGCAGTTATGAGGGACAATGGGGCAGTCCGTTCAGGATGGTTATGGCCCTGGGGAAGAAGCTGTTCTTTAGCCTGTTTGTTTTGGTTTTAATGCACCTGTAGCGCTTCCCAGAGGGCAGCAGGTGGAACAGGTCAGAGCCAGGGTGGGTGCTGTCCTTGATGATGGCACTGGCTCTGTTGAGGCAGCGGGAGGTGTAGATGTCCGTCAGAGAGGGGAGAGGGCGGCCGATGATCTTCTGAGCCGTCTTGACCACTCTTTGCAGCCTCTCCCTGTCTGCTGCAGTGCAGCTGCCGTACCATACCGTAATACAGTAGGTCAGCAGGCTCTCGATGGACGAGCGGTAGAAGGTCAGCAGCAGGTCAGGCTTCAGGTTGTACTTCCCGAGGACTCTAAGGAAGTGTAGCCGCTGCTGAGCCTTCTTGATGATTGATGTGGTGTTGACTGTCCAGGAGAAGTCATTAGAGATGTGGACTCCAAGGTACCTGAAGGTGTGGACCCTCTCTACACGCTCGCCGTTGATGTAGAGGGGGGCAGGGTCGGTGCTGCTCCTCCTGAAGTCGACGATGATCTCTCTGGTCTTGCTGGTGTTGAGAGCGAGGTTGTTCTCCGAAGACCAGGCCGTCAGCTTCAGGACCTCCTCTCTGTAGGCAGCCTCGTCACCCCTGGAGATGAGCCCGACCACTGTGGTATCGTCGGCGAACTTGACGGTAAGGTTGTCACTGTGGGCCGGACTGCAGTCATGGGTGTAAAGGCAGTAGAGGAGGGGGCTCAGCACACAGCCCTGTGGGGAGCCGATGCTCAGCGTGCGGGAGAATGAGAGGTGCGGGCCAAGTCTCACATTCTGGGGTCGGTCCGTTAGGAAGTCCCTTATCCAGGCGTTTGTGAGAGGGGGGAGGCCAAGAGTGTCCAGTTTATTGCAGAGTCTGTCCGGGATTATTGTATTGAAGGCAGAGCTATAGTCCACAGAGAGCATCCGGACGTAGCTCTGCTGCTGCTCCAGGTGGTTCAGAGCAGAGTGGAGAGCAACAGCGATGGCGTCCTCTGTGGACCTGTTCGCCCGGTATGCGAACTGGTGGGTGTCGAAGTCTGGAGGGATATGGTCCTTGATGTGCTGGAGAACAAGTCGCTCGAAGCACTTCATGATTACCGGAGTGAGGGCCACTGGTCGGTAATCATTCAGGCTGGTGATGGGAGACTTCTTCGGCACCGGGATTATTGTAGATGACTTCAGGCAGGATGAGATGACTGCCTGAGCCAGGGAGAGGTTGAAGATCCTGGTGAGGGGGGGAGCGAGCTGGTGGGCGCACGTCCTGAGCACCTTTCCAGGTACTCCGTCTGGTCCGGTAGCCTTCCTGGGGTTCACAGCCAGGAGCACTCGTCTGACACTGTGCTCCTGTACAGTGAGTGGAGTGGCGCCGGAGCCCGGTGGGGGCGGGGGCAGGGCTGGAGCAGATGAGTGTCGCTGGGGGGTTTCGAAACGGGCAAAGAAACAGTTAAGCTCCTCTGCCAGTGTCGCACTCTGATCCGCAGTTGTCATATTGCAGCCTCTGAAGTTCGTGATGTCATGAATGCCCCGCCACACCTCCCGTGAGTTTTTGCTGGACAGATGGGACTCTATGCACCTCCTGTGGTCCGCCTTTGCTTTTTTAATCCCTCTCTTCAGGTCGGCTCTAGCAACACTGTACAGTGCCCTGTCCCCTGACCTGAAGGCTGCGTCGCGGGCCCTGAGGAGTGTGCGGACCTGGCTGGTTATCCAGGGTTTCTTGTTGGGGTAGCATAATACTACCACCACCATGCTTGACTGTGGTAATTGTGTTCCTGGGATTAAAGGCCTCACCTGTTCTTCTCCAAACATATTGCTGGGTAATGTGGCCAAAGAGTTACATTTTTGTTTCATCTGACATCACATGGACAAAGATAAGACCTTCTGGAGGAAAGTTCTGGGGTCAAATGAAACACAAATTGAGCTGTTTGGCCACAATACCCAGCAATATGTTCGGAGGAGAAAAGATGAGGCCTTTAATCCCAGGAACACCACACCTACTGTCAGGCATGGTGGTGGTTGTAATATGCTCTGGGCCTTATTTTGCTGCCAATGGAAATGGTGCTTTAAATGGGACAATGAATACATACTGTATGTATATACAGTATGTGTGTGTATATATATGTATATATTATAACAATTTTGTTATATATATTATCTGTATTTATATGTATATACTGTATGTGTATATATGCTGTATGTGTGTGTATTTATATGTATATATGTGTATATGTGTATACGTGTACAGTATATACATGTGTGTATATATGTATGTGTATGTATTTATATAAATATACATATTTATGTGTATATGTATACAGGTATATATATATTATAAATATGTTGTTATATATATATATATATATATATACATATATATATATGTTGTATACATTATTCGTATTTATAGGTATATATGTGTGTATATGTGTGTGTGTATATATGTATATATATATACATTATAAATATGTTGTTATATATATGTTGTATACATTATTCGTATTTATATGCATATGCAGTATGTGTGTATATGTGTGTGTGTGTGTATATATATATATATATATATATATATATATATATATATATATATATATATATATATATATATATACATACATATACATGTGTGTGCGCGTGTATTTATATGTATATATCTGTACAAGTGTAGAAATAAGTATATACATGTTTGTGTATTTATTAATGTGTATATATATGTGTATGTATCAGTGACGTGCGGTCACTAGCTATATGAATTATATTATACATTTCCATAGTTTAGTTAGCTGAGGTATATAATGTACAGTGTATTTTGTCAACAACTGTATGTGTGTAACGTATTTCTTGTGCTGAGCAATCATAAAACTGCTGCGAAGACGCACTGTGTGAGGCTCGCAGTAATCCCGCCTCCTGGTGCCGGTTAATGCACCCACGCCGCAGAATGCACCCCCCGACGGGAGCGCCACACCAACCAAAGCCCACACCCAAACCCTCCACGTGCAAGACCGAATCCACCCAAAAAAAAAACTTAACAAGAAGCCAAAAAGTGCAAAAACAACAATGCTCGCGCCGGAGGAGCCGTGAACGACTGCAGGGACACAACATTAGGTACACCTGCAGACTGCAGCACGGATTTCATTCATTCACAACTCCTCTAACACGAACACCACTGTTCCCGCACTTATAAGTAAAGGTAAGACCATAATAACGTTTTTTTAATTAAATGTGCTTTTTTGTGAGCTACAGTTTGTATGTGTAAAGTTAAAGTCAAGTTAAAGTACCAATGATTGTCACACACACACTAGGTGTGGTGAAATTTGTCCTCTGCATTTGACCCATCCTCTTCTTCACCCCCTGGGAGGTGAGGGGAGCAGTGGGCAGCAGCGGCGCCGCGCCCGGGAATCATTTTTGGTGATTTAACCCCCAATTCCAAGCCTTGATGCTGAGTGCCAAGCAGGGAAGAATGCTGGTATGAGCTTTTAAACATAACCCGTTAACTGTTGCCATTTAAATGGTGAATAAGATACTCTTTAGGGTTCATATGTTTGTAAATCTGACTGTGATGAAGTCAGTGCCTCACCAGCCATCAACCTCACCGCACGTCACTGGTATGTATATATGTTTATATATGTGAATATATCTGTATATATGTTTGTGTATAAGTGTATATATGTATATATATATATAAATATACACACACCTACACACCCACACACATACATATATAGTATATTATATATATATATACATATAGCTATATAAATATATTGTAAATTGTATATATATAGTGTGTATATACTGCAGTGACGTGCGGTGAGGTTGATGGCTGGTGAGGCACTGACTTCATCACAGTCAGATTTACAAACATATGAACCCTAAAGAGTATCTTATTCACCATTTGATTGGCAGCAGTTAACGGGTTATGTTTAAAAGCTCATACCAGCATTCTTCCCTGCTTGGCACTCAGCATCAAGGGTTGGAATTGGGGGTTAAATCACCAAAAATGATTCCCAGGCGCGGCGCCGCTGCTGCCCACTGCTCCCCTCACCTCCCAGGGGGTGAAGAAGAGGATGGGTCAAATGCAGAGGACAAATTTCACCACACCTAGTGTGTGTGTGTGACAATCATTGGTACTTTAACTTAACTTTAACTTTACACATACAAACTGTAGCACACAAAAAAGCACATTTAATAAAAAAACTTTATTATGGTCTTACCTCTACTTATAAATGCGCCGCTGTTGTGCTGCTGATTAATGAATCCTCCGACGGGAGTGTTATATCAACTAAAGCCCTCACTTCAACTTTCCACGTGCAAGATTGAATCTATTTAAAAAAGTGTAACCAAGGGTTTACAAATGTCGCCTATACTGTATGAAACTACAAAATAACAAACACGGAGGCTCCAGTTTACACGAGGACCACTTTATTTACCTTCTTTCAAAAACTTCCGCTCCACTCCAACGTGTCAAAATTCCGCTCTTAGCGCCTTCAAAATAAGAGCTCAAGGCATATACTGTATAACAGCGCATAACAGGAACTTAACATCATAAAGAGGAAAGCCCATAAAAATAGGTTCCAAAAGTTATTTAATAAGAAGCCAAAAAGTGCAAAAACAATAATGTTCGTGTTGGAGGAGTTGTGAATTAGGTACACCTGCAGTCTGCAGGTGTACCTAATGTTGTGGCCCTGCAGTCATTCACAACTCCTCCAACACGAACATTATTGTTTTTGCACTTTTTGGCTTCTTATGAAATAACTTTTTTAAATAGATTCAATCTTGCACGTGGAAAGTTTAAGTGTGGGCTTTAGTTGATATAACACTCCCGTCAGGGGTTGCCGTGCATTCTACGGCGGGGGTGCAGGAGGCGAGCCTCAGCCAGTGCGTCTTTTGCAGCCGTTTTATGATCGCTCAGCACAAGAAATACGTTACACACATACAGTTGTTGACAAAATACACTGTACATTATATACCTCAGCTAACTAAACTATGGAAATGTATAATATAGTTCATATAGCAATACGGTCTCACTGCACAGCAGGCCAGCAGTTAGCTGAGTCTGTCCATGTTGAGGCACTGAGTGACGTGCCTCGACTGGCTGCTGTTCACCGTACCGTCTCTTCTCAGTATTTGAACGGCAAATGTGAAAATTCAGCGATTTTGAATAAAAATAATCTAAAACTGGTGAAGTTAAATGGAAAATAACTTTATAGTTTAATCACTGGATACATTTAACAATTTAATATATATTTTTTTCTTTTTAAATTTGTTTTCTTTCCATGAAGGCATGTGAGGCCCCGCCTCACCTGCCTCTAGTGACTGCACGTCACTGATATATATATATATATATAGTACAGTATATATATATATATAATAATCAAATGCAGGGGCCAATTTATATATTATTGGCTGTTTTTATTGCAGCCATAACTGCAATAAGGCCCGCAATGAAAACTATTTTTTTACAGGGCGTGTTTAACATGGATGATGAAAAAGAAAATCCCCAAAAGTGCAGAGCCTGACTAAATATGGCCGCTCCCTTGATTGCTGCGAGGCCAAGGCCGATCTCATTGTGCCATAAATTAAGCAGATGGTCAAGGACAAATGACTTCTTCATCGCACCGACTCGCGGCCCGAACATTATCTTGGACAGACTGTTCCAGCCGCATCAAAACTGCTGAGTTTAGTGCCGAGCGTTCCAAACAATATAACAAGAGTGTTTCTTCCTAAAAAGACCAACAGACGCACGCACGGAGAAATAAAACTCTTGGCTTCCATATCAAGAGAGAATGAGAGGCTCGTAAAAGTGGAGGCCAAGATAGAGAAGTTACACAATGTTGTCATGCACGTCCTTCAGATCTGCACACACACACACACACACACACACACACACACACACACACACACACACACACACACACACACACACACACACACACACACACACACACACACACACACACACACACACACTTGTATTTGTTACATTCTCGAGACCTCCGCAAAATGCCGACCTCTTTAGGACCACAATTTCTAGATATATAAAGATTTGTATTTACAACATTAATAACATATACATTCCATACAAATATAAAAAACCTTGTTGTGAAAAATTATTTGGAACTTCACAAGAAAAACTTTGCAGTGTTATAATAAAAGTCGTCATTTTACTCAACGCAATTCAAAATTTTTCGAGAAAAACTGAACATTTGCGCAATATCATGATAAAAGTTGGAATTTTACTCAATAACAGTCGCAAATTTACAAGAAAAGCTTAACATTTTGGCAATTTTATGAAAAGAGTCGTAATTTTACTCGACAAAAGTCACAATTTTATAAGAAAACTTAAAAATGTTGGCAATATTATAATAATCGGAATTTCAGTTTATGACAAAAATTATGACAAAAGTCACTATTTTGCAAGAACAACAAAAAAATTGGCAATATTGGGATAAAAGTCAGAATTCTATATAACAAATTTCACCATTTTGCAATAAAAAGTAATAATTGTACATAAAAAAGTAATAATTCCACGAGAAAATATTGCAATATTGCAGAAACAGAAAGAATACAAGAAATTGTTCACAATTTTATAAGAAAAAAGTCGACACGTGAGAAAAAGACTGCTTTTAGATACAAAATTTTTTTTGAATTTTTTTGTTGTTAATTTGGTTTTTAATCTTCATTATTTACTTCGTTATGACATTATGTCTCTGTATACATATTTATTTTATTTAAAAAATATTTCGTACACACACTTGTTATTTCATATGTTGACCAGAGGGGGAGCACTTTTAAAACAGACACACAGTCAATTTGAAAAATCCCTCCTTTTTGGGACCACCCTCATTTTGATAGATTTCACCACCAGGGGTGCAAATGAGACATTCTCTATTAGATGCAATGGTTTTCCGTATTGTGACCATGATTTATGTCCTAACTTGTTCACCCCTCCTCATATGGAAGGTTATTTTCCTTGTTGATGTCTCAAGAAGGATAGAAATACAAGAACACACACACACACACACACACACACACACACACACACACACACACACACACACACACACACACACACACACACACACTTGTATTTGTTACCTTCTCGAGACCTCCGCAAAATGCCGACCTCTTTAGGACCACAATTTCTAGATATTTTATACATTAATAACATATACATTCCATACAAATATAAAAAACCTTGTTGTGAAAAACTATTTGGAACTTCACATGAAAAATGTTGCAGTGTTATAATAAAAGTTGTCATTTTACTCAACGCAAGTCAAAATTCTACGAGAAAAACGGAACATTTCTTGTATCTCTATCCTTCTTGAGACATCAACAAGGAAAAGTACCTTCCATATGAGGAGGGGTGAACAAGTTAGGACATAAATCATGGTCCCAATACGGAAAACCATTGCATCTAATAGAGAATGTCTCATTTGCACACCTGGTGGTGAAATCTATCAAAATTAGGGTGGTCCCAAAAAGGAGGGATTTTTTAAATTGACTGTCAATCAATCAATCAATCAATGTTTATTTATATAGCCCTAAATCACAAGTGTCTCAAAGGACTGCACAAGCCACAACGACATCCTCGGTACAAAGCCCACATAAGGGCAAGGAAAAACTCACCCCAGTGGGACGTCGATGTGAATGACTATGAGAAACCTTGGAGAGGACCGCATATGTGGGTAACCCCCCCCTCTAGTGTGTCGGTTTTATAAGTGCTCCCCCTCTGGTCAACATATGAAATAACAAGTGTGTGTACAAAATTGAAGTGCGCCCCCTTTGGCCAAAATCAATTTTTTTTAAGTAAAATAAATATATATATTGAGACATAATGTCATAACAAAGTAAATAATGAAGATTAAAAACCAATTAACAACAAAACATTTAATTAAAAAAAACAACTAAAAGCAGTCTTTTTCTAACAATGTGTCGTGAAGTGAAGTGAATTATATTTATATAGCGCTTTTCTCAAGTGACTCAAAGCGCTTTACTTAGTGAAACCCAATATCTAAGTTACATTTAAACCAGTGTGGGTGGCACTGGGACCAGGTGGGTATGGTGTCTTGCCCAAGGACACAACAGCAGTGACTAGGATGGCAGAAGCGGGGATCGAACCTGCAACCCTCAAGTTGCTGGCACGGCCGCGCTACCAACCGAGCTATACCGCCACACAAAATGAAGTTGCGGGACACATGGTATAAGGTGGCAGGCCAAAAAAAATGATGTGGCGGGACACATGGTATAAGGTTGCAGGCCAATTAAATGATGTGGCGGGACACATGATATAATGCGGCAGGCCAAAAAAAAATGATGTGATGGGACACATGATATAAGGCGGGAGGCCAAATAAAATTATGTGGCGGGACACATGATATCAAGCGGCAGGCCAAATAAAATTATGTGGCGGGACACATGGTATAAGGTTGCAGGCCAATTAAATGATGTGGCGGGACACATGATATAAGGTGGCAGGCCAAACAAAATGAGGTGGCAGCACACATGATATAAGGCGGCAGGCCAAATAAAATTATGTGGCGGGACACATGGTATAATGCGGCAGGTCAAATAAAATGAAGTGGCGGCACACACGATATAAGGCGGCAGGCCAAATAAAATGAGGTGGTGCGACACATAATATGAGGAGGCAGGCCAAATAAAATTATTTGGCAGGACACATGATATAAGGCGGCACGCCAAATAAAATGAGGCACCGGCACACATGATAATGCGGCAGGCCACGTAAATTGATGTGGCAGGACACATGATACAAGGCGGCAGGCCACATAAATTGATGTGGCGGGACACATGATATAAGGCGGCAGGCCAAATAAAATGATTTGGCGGGACACATGATATAAGACGGCAGGCCAAACAAAATGAGGTGGCGGCACACATGATATAAAGCGGCAGGCTAAATAAAAAGAGGTGGCGGGACACATGATATAAGACGGCAGGCCAAACAAATTGAGGTGGCGGCACACATGATATAAAGCGGCAGGCTAAATAAAATGATGTGGCGGGATGCATAATATAAGGCGGCAGGCCAAATAAAATGAAGTGATGGGACACATGATATAAGGCGGCAGGCCAAATAAAATGAAGTGATGGGACACATGATATAAGGCGGGAGGCCAAATCAAATTATGTGGCGGGACACATGATATAAGGTGGCAGGCCAAATAAAATTATGTGGCGAGACACATTATATAAGGCGGTAGGCCAAATAAAATGAAGTGGCGGGAAACATGGTATAAAGTGGCAAGCCAAATAAAATGATGTGGCGGGACACATTATATAAGGTGGCAGGCCAAATAAAATGAAGTGGCGGGAAACATGGTATAAAGTGGCAGGCCAACTAAAATGAAGTAGCGGGACACATGGTATAACGTGGCAGGCCAAATCAAATGATGTGGCGGGACACATGATATAAAGCGGCAGGCCAAACAAAATTAGGTCGCGGCACACATGATATAAGGCGGAAGGCCAATTAAAAAAATGTGGCGGGACACATGATTTAAAACGGAAGGTCAAATAAAATTAAGTGGCAGCACACATGATATAAGGCGGAAGGCCAAATAAAATTATGTGGCGGGACACATGATTTAATGCGGCAGGTCAAATAAAATTAAGTGGCAGCACACATGATATAATGCGGCAGGCCAAATGAAATTAAGTGGTGGGACACATGATATAAGGTGGCAGGCTAAATAAAATGAAGTGGCGGGATGCATAATATAATGCGGCAGGCCAAATAAAATGAAGTGATGGGACACATGGTATAAGGCGGCAAGCCAAATAAAATTAGGTGGCGGGACACATGATTTAAGGTGGCAGGTCAAATAAAATTAAGTGGCAGCACACATGATATAATGCGGCAGGCCAAATAAAATTAAGTGGTGGGACACATGATATAATGTGGCAGGCTAAATAAAATGAAATGGCGTAATGCATAATATAATGCGGCAGGCCAAATAAAATGAAGTGATGGGACACATGGTATAAGGCGGCAAGCCAAATAAAATTAGGTGGCGGGACACATGATGCCTAGTACCATCCTCGTCATGTCCGTTGTGTCCTGAGCAAGACACTTCACCCTTGCTCCTGATGGGTGCTGGTTAGCGCCTTGCATGGCAGCTCCCTCCATCAGTGTGTGAATGTGTGTGTGAATGGGTAAATGTGGAAGTAGTGTCAAAGCGCTTTGAGTACCTTGAAGGTAGAAAAGCGCTATACAAGTACAACCCATTTATCATTTATATAAGGTGGCAAGCCAAATAAAATTATGTGGCGGGACACATGATGTAAAGCGGCAGGCCAAATGAAATGAAGTGCAGGAAACATGATATAAGGCAGCAGGTCAAATAAAATGAGGTGGCGGTACACATGATATAAGACGGCAGGCCAAATAAAATGATGTGGCGGAACACATGATATAAGGCGGCAGACCAAATAAAATGATGTGGCGGGACACATGATATAAGGCGACAGGCCAAATAAAATGATGTGGCGCGACACATAATATAAGGTGGCAGGCCAATTAAAATGATTTAGCGGGACACATGATATAAAGCGGCAGGCAAAATAAAAAGAGGTGGCGGGACACATGACATAATGCGGCAGGCCATATAAAATTATGTGGCGGGCCACTTTAATCATGTGGTGGGCCAGATTTGCACGCATGCAAACAAAATCAGTCTAAAAGAAGCAAGGAACAATTTGCAGCCATGTTGTTGTTATGATAGAATATAACATTAATTAAATGCCAGCTAACGCTAGCTATCCGAATTGCTATTACTAGCTAACAACACCTAAAGCTAATGTGTTACATAAGTACGTCATTATGTATGGAAAAGGGGCGGGACTTACTGTTTGGTATATGAACCTTGTCTCAGTGTACGAAGCCTCTGTGTGCCTTGCAGCTATTTTGTGTCCCGCAACACAGCAACACAATTAGCTACTGCACTCAGTGCTACGTCGTGTGCTTTTTACAGTTTTAGACTTTTTCGGACATTTTTTCCTAGCAGTTAAAGTGAAGGAGTTTTGTGATTTCAAGCTGCGAGTGCACCACAGGGTTAGTGACAGTCTGTGTGCGTGTCGGCAGGGCGACTGGAAATTAAGACAGTTCAGCTTGTTGTTGTTTTGGCTTTGTCGTTAAATAAAAATTGAGGTGTGGGGGGAAGTGTAGTCAGCGCTGCTTGCAGGAGGAAAAGTCACCGCCGCTGTCTATGTGACTGAGGACGAGCACCATTGGGCATGTGCTGACGGCGAGACACAGCTGGCAGGTGATTAGATTTCACATAATCTAATCATCTGTTTTCTTTAACAGTAAATGGCCGAGAGAGGTACGGACGTGGCTGAAAAGTCACGTTCTGGGAGAAGGAAACAGAAGATGAAACATATGAGCATTAAAACTTTGTTAAAACCTGCAAGCGTGGATCCTGTGAAGTGTCTGTCAGTGGGACCGCTAGGAAGTGACTTCCACAGGAGGTACGTTTGTGCTATGTTTGTTTGCTATAAAGTACTGTAGTGCTTTATATTATAAGTGTTCAAACTTTTACTAAAATATGGACCTTTGTCAAGGCTAAAATCAATGACTTACGTTTACAAGGTTTCTTTTGCAGACATTTGATTCAATATACAAACGTTTAAATGTACATACCCTGTTCAAGAAGCATTTAAGTTCCTAGTTGTTAGTTAGGTAAAGAGGAACTTCCATCCAGAGTTTTAGGCAGCGCAAAAAACTACAAATGTGCTGACTGGCTTTTCGCCATACATCACTCCCCCTTTCCCCATTCGTTAAAAAGACGATACGACCGCCTACGTGCCACCAGAAAACTAAAATAAGAAGAACAACAACACCTACGTGCAACGTTCCCTCTAAGGTGCGCGCCTGTGCAGTTGCGCACTGCTCAAGCGTCCTCTGCGCACGGCAAATCTATGCCACGCACAAAATCAAATAAAAAAATAAGCGCATAACAATTTTCGACACACGGACACGACTGAGAAAACAGTTTTCGTCATCATTGTTCAAATATTGTAATGTCTGTCGAGACGCTTTGAGGACATGAATTCCATCCATCACTTTACTGAGCAAAACTTTTTATTGTCGGCCATAAACACATCACCAAAACATTAGTAAAAAAAAATGATATCCAGCAAAACTGGTCATTTTCTGCAGTACAAACCAGACCAAAAGCAACTTTGTTATATCAACAGCAGCCGCTCGCTCTTTCTCACTTGCGCCAACACATGCACGTATGGCACTTAGCCAGTGATGCGTTTACAGCCACACAAAAAGTCGGACAACTCCAACACCACACATAAAGTGTCATTCCAGGTCGTTACACTATGATTTACCAATCCAATGTGTGCTTATTCTAGTGTTATTTATTAGGAATCTTAATTTATAAATATTAATCATGAAATGCTGTTAGTATATTAAATAAATACTAATAAAAATATATTTTTTACAAACAGAAAGTTGCAGGAATGTACACATGATCCCCTGCTTACATCTCATTGTGCAACATGTGAATGTTTTAATGGGAACTAAATGCAATGTCTGAAAGGGGTACAAATTATTTCCAAAGCAGGACCTCCACCCAGACAAACAATACAAGGACACAGTTCATGAAAAACAATATTTTTTGTTATTGTCATTGTAAGTGGGCCTAAACACTTATATTAGAAAATAATCTCATGGAAATGACTGCTGTCATTTGATTATAATAATAAGACAATGTTGTCTGTCTATCTGTGTTGGCCCTGCGATGAGGTGGGGACTTGTCGAGGGTGTACCCCGCCTTCTGCCCGAATGCAGCTAAGATAGGCTCCAGCACCCCCCGCGACCCCGAAAGGGACAAGCGGTAGAAAATGGATGGATTGATGGAGATTGAACTTGTTATTTAGTCAGGTTTGGGACAGGTGTGCTGCTGGTGTAGCCACAGTGTGCACGTCTGATGTTGCTCACATGGGCTCCACTGAATGCTCAGGGAGTTTTGGCGTTTGCTCACACACATGAAAAATTAGAGGGAACATTGCCTACGTGCAATTACTGCTATTATGGTCGAAGCTCCAAAACAACCAAAGAAACAAAAAGTTTTGTCTGAGGAAAAGGGCAGTCAGGATCAACATTGTCCCGGCTTTCACTCAAAGACGAGGAATTTGAGACCAATGCTGCCGTGGCTCTGTTCCTGCTAAACTATCAAGTGACTTTCGATGCTCATATCAAAATGCTAATGCTAATGTTAGCATCGGTAATTTGCGTGTTAGCAATACATAGCCATCAGCGTGATAGTTCCATACTACAAACCCCGTTTCCATATGAGTTGGGAAATTGTGTTAGATGTAAACATAAACGGAATACAATGATTTGAAATCATTTTCAACCCATATTCAATTGAATATGCTACAAAGACAACATATTTGATGTTCAAACTGATAAACTTTTTTTTTTTTGCAAATCATTAACTGTAGAATTTGATGCCAGCAACACGTGACAAAGAAGTTGGGAAAGGTGGCAATAAATACTGATAAAGTTGAGGAATGCTCATCAAACACTTATTTGGAACATCCCACAGGTGAACAGGCAAATTGGGAACAGGTGGGTGCCATGATTGGGTATAAAAGCAGCTTCCATGAAATGCTCAGTCATTCACAAACAAGGATGGGGTGAGGGTCACCACTTTGTCAACAAATGCGTGAGCAAATTGTTGAACAGTTTAAGAAAAACCTTTCTCAACCAGCTATTGCAAGGAATTTAGGGATTTCACCATCTACGGTCCGTAATATCATCAAAGGGTTCAGAGAATCTGTAGAAATCACTGCACGTAAACAGCTGAGCCCGTGACCTTCAATCCCTCAGGCTGTACTGCATCAACAGGTGACATCAGTGTGTAAAGGATATCACCACATGGGCCTAGGAACACTTCAGAAACCCACTGTCAGTAACTACAGTTGGTCGCTACATCTGTAAGTGCAAGTTAAAACTCTCCTATGCAAGGCGAAAACCGTTTATCAACAACAGTTTTGGAAACTGTGGACGTCGTGTCCTACGGACCAAAGAGGAAAAGAACCATCCGGATTGTTATAGGCGCAAAGTTGAAAAGCCAGCATCTGTGATGGTATGGGGGTGTATTAGTGCCCAAGACATGGGTAACTAACACATCTGTGAAGGCGCCATTAATGCTGAAAGGTACATACAGGTTTTGGAGCAACATATGTTGCCATCCAAGCAACGTTACCATGGACGCCCCTGCTTATTTCAGCAAGACAATGCCAAGCCACGGGTTACATCAACGTGGCTTCATTGTAAAAGAGTGCGGGTACTAGACTGGCCTGCCTGTAGTCCAGACCTGTCTCCCATTGAAAATGTGTGGCGCATTATGAAGCCTAAAATACCACAACGGAGACCCCCGGACTGTTGAACAACTTAAGCTGTACATCAAGCAAGAATGGGAAAGAATTCCACCTGAGAAGCTTAAAAAAATGTGTCTCCTCAGTTCCCAAACCTTTACTGAGTGTTGTTAAAAGGAAAGGCCATGTAACACAGTGGTGAACATGCCCTTTCCCAACTTCTTTGTCATGTGTTGCTGGCATCAAATTCTAAAGTTAATGATTATTTGCAAAAAAAAAAAGTTTATCAGTTTGAACATCAAATATGTTGTCTTTGGAGCATATTCAATTGAATATGGGTTGAAAAGGATTTGCAAATCATTGTATTCCGTTTATATTTACATCTAACACAATTTCCCAACTTATATGGAAACAGGGTTTGTACTTCCTTCAAAAAAAACTTTGCTTGGGACCTGCATCCGCCCCGATACGATCTTGCTAGTAGCGTCATGTTTGTAGCACAAAACCCAAGATAATTTCTGAACATCAGCTCAGCCATTAGAGACCTAATATTTGTGCCAATATTTCAGCGGACATCATGTCAGTGTGACGCTATGTGCGCTAGGCATCATGGGAAACGTGGTCTTCTTCTAGCAAAAACACTACCGCTTTGGCCCACTGGCGCCGCCAAAACCAAGCAAAACAGAAAGTTCTTAAGTGGGGCTTGAAGTGGTTGAGAGTACACTTTGTGGGTCTCAGCAGGTTCCCCATGAGTGGATTGTACACAAGAGTGTGTTTCTTCCTTGACAGTCACTTCATCAATGTTCACAAGACAGGCCTTTGTCTCCTTCGTCTTAGCGACCATGTTAAATTAGCCGCCAACAGATGGCTGCTGTCTCGTTGCCAAGCTGTCCGCCACAACAATTTGCCAGTACGGAAGCCCGTCAGGATTTATTTGTGTGTTGATCTCCTTATATATATATTTTTTGCGTGCTTAATGAATTCCATGGACAGCACGAGGGAGCCTCTGCTTCTTGTCTTTGCTGTCTAACCGTCCAGCCAGCTGTCAGGTGTGCACAGTGTTTGCGTGTCGCGCTCTGGCGTGCAGATGTCCGCCTGTTGTCGTCCTGCCAGCCAGCGGGTCTTTTGGAGAGCAAAGTGGAGGGGAGGACAGCCGGGAGATTGGCGAGGCCACGAGGTGGGCTCTGCTGGGAGTGGGGTATGGCGGAGGCATGCTTGGCTTCCAAAGGTGTCCAAGGTTTGTTGTTTCCACGATCTGAATCTCCAAGTCTAATAAGTTTGTGTTCTTCATCACACACGGAGTCCATCTCCGAGTGTTGCGAACCCGATCGGGATGATGTCATGCACAGCTGCTGCCAGGCTGACAGACAGTTTCCGCACCACAACATGGGGCCCTATGGTCCGCCTGTCAGGCCGACTGACGGCTGAATGACACCAATGAGAGCCAGCCGTCCCTCCGCCTTGGAGCGAGGCACTGAGTGACAGCTAGTAAGCAGCCAGAAAGGCCGTCCCTCAACCCGTGAGTAATCTCTTTTAACTTTTCTCTCAGCTCGTTCTCTTCCTGACACCCCTTTCTTCTGCCTCCGCCTTGTCTTCTCACCCTCTTTTCAACCTTTCTGTCTTTGGGGACTGTTCTCCTTGCTAAAAAGTCTTACTCCTGATTTTTGAATAGAAAAACCTGACAATGTTAACAAAAAAAGGACAGACAATAACGTTAGTAAGTAAGTAAGCTGGACAGACAGAGAGATATGTAGGTTGGTACAATGGTCGACAGGTAGGTCACAGTAAAGTAGGTAGGTAGGATAGAGTTGGTAGGACTGTTAGGTAAGTAGGCAGGCATTTGAGACAGTAAGTTAGGTAATATGGACAGTAAGGTTGGTAGACAGGCATGTAGCAAACACATTAAGGTAGGACAGACAATAGCGTTGGTAAATAACGTTGGTGAGTAAGTAAGCTGGACAGACAGTAAGTAGGTAGGTTGGTAGGACTGTTAGGTAAGTAGGCAGACATTTGAGACAGCAAGTTAAGTAATATGGACAGTAAGGTAGGATGGATAGTAAGGTAGGTAGATGGGGTAATTAGTTTTGGTTGTATGCAGGTAGGACAGACAATAGTGTTGGTAAGTAGGTATGCTGGACAGACAGGTAGGTACGTAGGTTGGTAGAATGGTCGACAGGTAGGTCACAGTAAAGCAGGTAGGTAGGATAGAGGTAGGTTGGTAGGACTGTCAGGTACGTAGACAGGCATTTGAGACAGCAAGTTAGGTAATACGAACAGTAAGGTTGGTAAACATGCATGTAGCAAACACTTTAAGGTAGGTACAGTCGGTCAGGAAGGCAGACAGTAAGGTAGGTAGGATGGATAGTAGTAGGTAGATGGGATAATTAGTTTTGGTTGTAAACAGGTAGGACAGACATTAACGGTGGTAAGTAGGTAAGCTGGACAGACAGGTAGGTATGTAGGTTGGTATAATGGTCGACAAGTAGGTCACAGTAAAGTAGGTAGGTAGGATAGAGGTAGGTTGGTAGGACTGTCAGGTACGTAGGCAGGCATTTGACACAGCAAGTTAGGCAATATGGACAGTAAGGTTGGTAAACATGCATGTAGCAAAGACTTTAAGGTAGGTACAGTAGGTCAGGAAGGCAGACAGTAAGGTAGGTAGGATGGATAGTAGTAGGTAGATGGGATAATTAGTTTTGGTTGTAAACAGGTAGGACAGATATTAACGGTGGTAAGTAGGTAAGCTGGACAGACAGGTAGGTACGTAGGTTGGGAGAATGGTCAACAGGTAGGTCACAGTAAAGCAGGTAGGTAGGATAGAGGTAGGTTGGTAGGACTGTCAGGTAAGTAGACAGGCATTTGAGACAGCAAGTTAGGTAATACGGACAGTAAGGTTGGTAAACATGCATGTAGCAAACACTTAAAGGTAGGTACAGTAGGTCAGGATGGCAGACAGTAAGATAGGTAGGATGGATAATAAGGTAGGTAGATGGGATAATTAGTTTTGGTTGTAAACAGTAAGTACTTAGGTTGGTAGGATGGTCGACAGGTGGGTCACAGTAAAGTAGGTAGGTTGGTAGGACTGTTAGGTAAGTAGGCAGGCATTTGAGACAGCAAGTTAGGTAATATGGACAGTACGGTTGGTAGACAGGCATGTAGCAAACACTTTAAGATAGGTAAAGTAGGTCAGGAAGGCAGAGAGTAAGGTAGGTAGGATAGAGTTAGGTTGGTAGGCAGCTATATGAACAGTAGGTAGGTAGGACAGACAATAAGGTAGGTCGGCAGGAAAGACAGGTAGGCTAGGTAGAGTAGACAACAATAAGTTGGTAGAATTTAGGTGGGTAAGTAGGCAGGACTTTAGTGTAGGAACGCCGGACATGAGTTAGTAAGAACATCTAACAAGGCCGGTAGAGTAGTCAGGACCTGGACCTGGCAAAGAAGAATTATTCATTTTGTGACGTTTCTGAGAAGTCCTTGGTCCAGCAGCTGTGCAGGAACCCGAGTGCATTGCTGACAGATCCCCTTGGACTCTCTGTTCTAGCCCTCGCTCTGTGGCCCCAGTTCCACCACACAGCCCACCCAAGTGCCTTTGGGCCTGGCACAATGCCCTGAGGGCCCACACATTCAGACACCTCGCCCCAGAACTCTTTGCACCCACTGACCCTTCACCCCTCACCCCTTGACCCACTGTCTCACGCCCCCTACACGCCTTCGTGTGCCACCTCCACCAACTATCCCACTGCCAACCAAGACTTGGTTTGTCTGCATCGCGCCTCGGATTTGTCAGGTTGTAGTCTTGAATGAAATAAGACCATAACTCTGCCAACACTCTTATCAAACCTTCTTATCTCACTTTTTGTCCCTCGCGTCCTTTCAGTTCATCTTCATTGTCACACTCGCCACGCAAGTTCATCTCCTTCTTGTCCAACTCTGACGTGTGAGTCTCTGGCTGTCTCCTTCTTTGTGGTCTGTCTCCTTCTCTGTTGTGTCTCTCCTTCTTTGTTGTCTGTCTCCTTCTCTGTTGTGTGTCTCCTTCTCTGTTGTGTGTCTCCTTCTCTGTTGTGTCTCTCCTTCTCTGTTGTGTATCTCCTTCTTTGTTGTCTGTCTCCTTCTCTGTTGTGTGTCTCCTTCTCTGTTGTGTGTATTCTTCTCTGTTGAGTGCCTCCTTCTTTAATGTGTGTCTCCTTCTCTGTTGAGTGTCTCCTTCTTTGTTGTGTGTCTCCTTCTCTGTTGAGTGCCTCCTTTCTTGTGTGTCTCCTTCTCTGTTGTGTGTCTCCTTCTCTGTTGAGTGTCTCCTTCTCTGTTGAGTGCCTCCTTCTTTGTTGTGTGTCTCCTTCTCTGTTGTGTGTCTCCTTCTTTGTTGTGTGTCTCCTTCTTTGTTGTGTGTCTCCTTCTGTGTTGTGTGTCTCCTTCTTTGTTGTGTGTCCCCTTCTCTGTTGTGTGTCTTCTTCCCTGTTGTGTGTCTCCTTCACTGTTGTGTCTCCATCTCTGTTCTGTGTCTCCATCTTTGTTGTGTGTCTCCATATTTGTTGTGTGTCTCCATCTTTGTTGTGTGTCTCCTTATTTGCTGTGTCTCCTTCTCTGTTGTGTGTCTCCTTCTTTAATGTGTGTCTCCTTCTCTGTTGCATGTCTCCTTCTCTGTTGTGTGTCTCCTTCTTTGTTGTGTGTATCCATCTTTGTTGTGTGTCTCCTTCTTTGCTGTGTGTCTCCTTCTCTGTTGCGTGTCTCCTTCTTTCTTGTGTGTCTACTTCTTTCTTGTGTGTCTACTTCTTTATTATGTGTCTCCTTCTCTCTTGTGTGTCTCCTTCTTTGCTATGTGTCTCCTTCTTTGTTGTGTGTCTCCTCTGTTGTGTGTCTCCTCTGTTGTGTGTCTCCATCTTTGTTGTGTGTCTCCTTCTTTGCTGTGTGTCTCCTTCTCTGTTGTGTGTCTCCATCTCTGTTGTGTGTCTCCATCTCTGTTGTGTGTCTCCATCTTTGTTGTGTGTCTCCTTATTTGCTGTGTGTCTCCTTATTTGCTGTGTGTCTCCTTCTTTAATGTGTGTCTCCTTCTCTGTTGTGTGTCTTCTTCACTGTTGTGTGTCTCCTTCACTGTTGTGTGTCTCCTTCTTGTTTGTGTGTCTCCTTCTCTGTTGTGTGTCTCCATCTTTGATAGGTCTCTACTTCTTTGATGTGTGTCTCCTTCTCTGTTGTGTGTCACCTTCTCTGTTGTGTGTCTCCTTTCTGTTGTGTGTCTCCTTCTTTGATATGTGTCTCCTTGTCTGTCGAGTGCCTCCTTCTCTGTTGTGTGTCTCCTTCTCTGTTGTGTGTCTCCTTCTCTGTTGTGTGTCTCCTTTTTTGTTGTGTGTATACTTATTTATTGTGTGTCTCTTTCTGTGTTGTGTGTCTCCTTCTCTGTTGTGTGTCTCCTTCTTCGATGTGTGTCTCCTTCTTTGATGTCTCTCCTTTGTTGTGTCTCTCCTTCTCTGTTGTGTGTCTCCTTCTCTGTTGTGTCTCTCCTTCTCTGTTGTGTGTCTCCTTCTCTGTTGAGTGTCTCCTTTCTTGTGTCTCCTTCTCTGTTGTGTGTCTCCTTCTTTGTTGTGTGTCTCCTTCTTTGTTGTGTGTCTCCTCTGTTGTGTGTCTCCTCTGTTGTGTGCCTCCTTCTGTGTTGTGTGTCTCTTTCTTTATTGTGTGTCTCCTTCTCTGTTGTGTGTCTCCTTCACTGTAGTGTGTCTCCTTCTCTGTTGGGTGTCTCCTTCTCTGTTGGGTGTCTCCTTCTCTGTTGTGTGTCTCCATCTTTGTTGTGTGTCTACTCCTTTATTGTGTGCCTCCTTCCGTGTTGTGTGTCTCCGTCTCTGTTGTGTGTCTTCTTCACTGTAGTGTGTCTCCGTCTCTGTTGAGTGTCTCCTTTCTTGTGTCTCCTTCTCTGTTGTGTGTCTCCTTCTTTGTTGTGTGTCTCCTTCTTTGTTGTGTGTCTCCTCTGTTGTGTGCCTCCTTCTGTGTTGTGTGTCTCTTTCTTTATTGTGTGTCTCCTTCTCTGTTGTGTGTCTCCTTCACTGTAGTGTGTCTCCTTCTCTGTTGGGTGTCTCCTTCTCTGTTGGGTGTCTCCTTCTCTGTTGTGGGTCTCCATCTTTGTTGTGTGTCTACTCCTTTATTGTGTGCCTCCTTCTGTGTTGTGTGTCTCCGTCTCTGTTGTGTGTCTTCTTCACTGTAGTGTGTCTCCGTCTCTGTTGTGTGTCTTCTTCACTGTAGTGTGTCTCCTTCACTGTTGTGTGTCTCCTTCTCTGTTGTGTATCTCCTTATCTGTTGTGTCTCTCCTTCTTTTTTGCGTTTCTCCTTCTTTTATGTGTGTCTCATTCTCTGTTGTGTGTCTCCTTCTTTGATGTGTCTCTGCTTCTTTGATGTGTGTCTTCTTCTATGTTGTGTGTCTTCTTCTCTGTTGGGTGTCTCCTTCTCTGTTGGGTGTCTCCTTCTCTGTTGGGTGTCTCCATCTTTGTTGTGTGTCTACTCCTTTATTGTGTGCCTCCTTCTGTGTTGTGTGTCTTCTTCACTGTAGTGTGTCTCCGTCTCTGTTGTGTGTCTTCTTCACTGTAGTGTGTCTCCTTCACTGTTGTGTGTCTCCTTCTCTGTTGTGTATCTCCTTATCTGTTGTGTCTCTCCTTCTTTTTTGCGTTTCTCCTTCTTTTATGTGTGTCTCATTCTCTGTTGTGTGTCTCCTTCTTTGATGTGTCTCTGCTTCTTTGATGTGTGTCTTCTCTGTTGTGTGTCTTCTTCTCTGTTGGGTGTCTCCTTCTCTGTTAGGTGTCTCCTTCTCTGTTGGGTGTCTCCATCTTTGTTGTGTGTCTACTCCTTTATTGTGTGCCTCCTTCTGTGTTGTGTGTCTCCTTCTTTGTTGTGTGTCTCCTTCTCTGTTGTGTGTCTTCTTCACTGTAGTGTGTCTCCTTCACTGTTGTGTGTCTCCTTCTCTGTTGTGTATCTCCTTCTCTGTTGTGTCTCTCCTTCTTTTTTGTGTTTCTCCTTCTTTTATGTGTGTCTCATTCTCTGTTGTGTGTCTCCTCCTTTGATGTGTCTCTCCTTCTTTTATGTGTGTCTTCTTCTCTGTTGTGTGTCTTCTTCTCTGTTGTGTGTCTCCTTCTTTGATATGTGTCTTCTTCTCTGTTGTGTGTCTTCTTCTCTGTTGTGTGTCTCCTTCTTTGATATGTCTCTCCTTCTTTGATGTGTGTCTTTTTCTCTGTTGTGTGTCTCCTCTGTTGTGTGTCCCTTTTTTGTTGTGTGTCTCTATCTCTGTTGTGTGTCTTCTTCTCTGTTGTGTGTCTCCATCTTTGTTGTGTCTCTTTCTCTGTTGCGTGTCTCCTTCTTTGATGTGTGTCTCCTTCTTTGCTGTGTGTCTCCTTCTTTGCTGTGTGTCTCCTTCTTTGTTGTGTGTCTCCTTCTCTGATGTGTGTTTCCTTCTCTGTTGTGTGTCTTCTTCTCTGTTGAGTGCCTCCTTCTTTCTTGTGTGTCTCCTTCTCTGTTGTGTCTCTCCTTTTTAGTGTGTCTCCTTTTCTGTTGTGTGTCTCCTTCTTTGATATGCGTCTCCTTCTTTGATGTGTGTCTCTTTCCCTGTTGTGTGTCTCCTTCTTTGTTGTGTGTCTCCTTCTTTGTTGTGTGTCTCCTTCTCTGTTGTGTGTCTTCTTCACTGTAGTGTGTCTCCTTCACTGTTGTGTGTCTCCTTCTCTGTTGTGTATCTCCTTCTCTGTTGTGTCTCTCCTTCTTTTTTGTGTTTCTCCTTCTTTTATGTGTGTCTCATTCTCTGTTGTGTGTCTCCTCCTTTGATGTGTCTCTCCTTCTTTTATGTGTGTCTTCTTCTCTGTTGTGTGTCTTCTTCTCTGTTGTGTGTCTCCTTCTTTGATATGTGTCTTCTTCTCTGTTGTGTGTCTTCTTCTCTGTTGTGTGTCTCCTTCTTTGATATGTCTCTCCTTCTTTGATGTGTGTCTTTTTCTCTGTTGTGTGTCTCCTCTGTTGTGTGTCCCTTTTTTTGTTGTGTGTCTCTATCTCTGTTGTGTGTCTTCTTCTCTGTTGTGTGTCTCCATCTTTGTTGTGTCTCTTTCTCTGTTGCGTGTCTCCTTCTTTGATGTGTGTCTCCTTCTTTGCTGTGTGTCTCCTTCTTTGCTGTGTGTCTCCTTCTTTGTTGTGTGTCTCCTTCTCTGATGTGTGTTTCCTTCTCTGTTGTGTGTCTTCTTCTCTGTTGAGTGCCTCCTTCTTTCTTGTGTGTCTCCTTCTCTGTTGTGTCTCTCCTTTTTAGTGTGTCTCCTTTTCTGTTGTGTGTCTCCTTCTTTGATATGCGTCTCCTTCTTTGATGTGTGTCTCTTTCCCTGTTGTGTGTCTCCTTCTTTGTTGTGTGTCTCCTTCTCTGTTGCATGTCTCCTTCTCTGTTGTGTGTCTCCTTCACTGTTGTGTGTCTCCTTCTTTTCTGTGTGTCTCTTTCTCTGTTGTGTGTCTCCTTATTTGTTGTGTGTCTCCTTCTTTGTTGTGTGTCTGTGTGTGCCATGTGAGAAACTCTCAAGGGCCTTTGTTGGGAGCCGACTTCACTTCCATGGTGTGACTGACAGCGCTTCAAAAGGGTTCTCTTCATTGCAGGGGCCAGTCAAGGCATGAAGGAATGTGTGTGTGTGTGTGTGTGTGTGTGTGTGTGTGTGTGTGTGTGTGTGTGTGTGTGTGTGTGTTTGGGGGGGATTGGGTGTGGGTTAAAGTCCACTGAGTGTGGGCATTTACACACACAGGCCACACTATTAGGAACACTTGCGCAGTCAAACACGATTCATTACAGTACAGGTGTACACAGTGTATTCATTACAGTACAGGTGTACACACAGTGTATTCATTACAGTACAGGTGTACACACAGTGGAGCCACAGATGGCAATCAAGTAAAAGTAGTGTTACTTTAGAGATGTGCTTCTTAAATATTTTCTCTTACGCTCCAGTATACCAAAACATTTTGGACAATTCCATGCTCCCAACCTTGTGGGAACAGTTTGGAGCGGGCCCCTTCCTCTTCCAACATGACTGTGCACCAGTGCACAAAGCAAGGTCCACAAAGACATGGATGACAGAGTCTGGTGTGGATGAACTTGACTGGCCTGCACAGAGTCCTGACCTACACCCTTTGGGATGAATTAGAGCAAAGACTGAAAGCCAGGCCTTCTCCACCAACATCAGTGTGTGACCTCACCAATGTGCTTTTGGAAGAATGGTGGAAAATTGCTATAAACACACTCCGCAACCTTGTGGACAGCCTTCCCAGAAGAGTTGAAGCTATAATAACTGCAAAAGGTGAACCCACATCATATTGAGCCCTACGGGTTAGGAATGGGATGGCACTTCAAGTTCATATGTGAGTCAAGGCAGGTGGCCAAATACTTTTGGCAATATAGTGTATATAAAAAAAAATGTATTTCTTCTAAAATTGGGTTGGTGCGACTTAAACACCGGTGCCCGGTAAATACAGTATGTACAGATAGAAAGTCTCCAAGCGTGTTAGAAAGTATACAGTAACAAATGTGTCCGCATCGTGCAATTTATTTGCAAATGAATTATTTGCAAAACAACCTAAAAATTACCACTCCACTTCAACTAAAAGACAACATAAATGAATTCAATTTAATCAGGATCAGAATCAGAAATACTTTATTAATCCCCGAGGGGAAATTACAATTTTCAGCACAATCCCATTCAAGATAAGACAAACATTACAGGGAGACGATCAAACATTACAGGGAGACAGAACAGGATCGCTGACGGGTCTGCCAACTACCGGCGCACCTTTCAAAAAAGGTGAGATATAGGTAAACAATGGGGGGGGGGGGGGGGGGGGGGGGGGGGGGGGGGAAATCGGTCTAAGCCTGGGCCCTTGGAGAGGGCGTCCAGACTGAGGCCAAGGGAAAAAACAACTCATAGCCATAGCACACATCCCTCTTACATGTGTGTAAAAGGGAAACATAACCAAAAGGCAAAAAAAAAAATATATATAATACAAACAATAATAACTTTTCATACCTTCCAATGTTAATTTCACTTGATCAAGCTTTTTTTTTTTCGTGCTGTTATAGCACCGGTTCAATATCAGCCAATACTCAAGGCTCCAAAATCGGTATCGGAAGTGAAAACGTTTTATTGGGACATCCCTAAAAATATTTCGGTAATGCAACAGTGCAATTGTGTGCGAGTGCATTGGGGGCAATTTAGTCGGACTCCCGGAGAGATTATCGGCCGATAAATGCGTTAAAATGTAATATCAGAAATTATCGGTATCGTTTTTTTATTATCTGTATCGTTTTTTTTTGTTGTTGTTTATTTTTTTTAATTAAATCAACATAAAAAACACAATATTCTCTTACAACTAGTGCACCAACCCAAAAAACCTCCCTTCCCCATTTACACTCATTCACACAAAAGGTAAATGCGTTAAAATGTAATATCAGAAATTATTGGTATCGTTTTTTTTTTGTTTTTTAAAAAAAAAATTAAATCAACATAAAAAACACAAGATACACTTACAACTAGTGCACCAACCCAAAAAACCTCCCTCCCCCATTTACACTCATTCACACTCATTCACACAAAAGGTAAATGCGTTAAAATGTAATATCGGAAATTATTGGTATCGGTTTTTTTATTATCTGTATCGTTTTTGTTTGTTTTTGTTTGTTTTTTTAAAATAAATCAACATAAAAAACACAAGATACACTTACAACTAGTGCACCAACCCAAAAAACCTCCCTTCCCCATTTACACTCATTCACACTCATTCACACAAAAGATAAAAGCGTCAAAATGTAAAATCAGAAATGATCGGTATCGGTTTTTTTTATTATCTGTATCGTTTTTTTATTTTTTATTTTTTATTTTTATTTTTTTTATTAAATCAACATAAAAAACACAAGATACACTTACAACTAGTGCACCAACCCAAAAAACCTTCCTCCCCCATTTACACTCATTCACACTCATTCACACAAAAGGGTTGTTTCTTTCGGTTATTAATATTCTGGTTCCTACATTATATATCAATATATATCAATACAGTCTGCAAGGGATACAGTCCGTAAGCACACATGATTGTGCGTGCTGCTGGTCCACTAATAGTACTACCATTTAACAGTTAATTTTACTAATTTTCATTCATTACTAGTTTCAATGTAACTGTTTTTATATTGTTTTACTTTCTTTTTTATTCAAGAAAATGTTTTTAATTTATTAATCTTATTTTATTTTATTACATTTTTTTAAAAGTAACTTATCTTCACCATACCTGGTGATCCAAATTAGGCATAATAATGTGTTAATTCCACGACTGCATATATCGGTTGATATCGGTATCGGTAATTAAAGAGTTGGACAATATCGGCAAAAAGCCATTATCGGACATCCCTAATGAAAAGGATACGGGCCGATTGACGCAACTATGGTGTCGGTCACATGAGTCTACACAGTTTCAACCCCTGAAATATTCAGCATGCATGCAGGAAATGTTTGTGTTCCTGCATGCATGTACACTCGAGCGTCCTCCCATGGATCATTTTTCTTGTCGCTCTGATGTTTATCTCACTGACAAGGACAAATAAACCCGGCAGAGTCAATCTCGGCGAGGCAATCAGCGCTGAGCCTCCTCCGATCCTGCCAGACTGTTTATTTATCCTCCATGTTTCCTTTCAAGCCTCCCACCCCCACCCCCCCAACACTCAGATGTCACTTGGTCTTATATTTGAGTTGCAGGAGGAAGCTCTTATTGGAAACGCATTACTTCCCTTTAGTCGCTGGACGTTAGCTAAAGTTGAACCAGACCTCATCATTCCACGCGAGCCATCGCGGCCAAAAATCAGATTTGAGTCACGAAGAACGATAAGATCGACGGCTCTTTGGAACGGAAAACCGGATTTTCGACATGAAAGGTTTTGGCTGCAATCTGGGGGCGGTGGTCATGTGATCATAGCTTTGGCATTTGTAAAGATTTGAAGATTGTTTTCTTCCATTTGAATATCCATTTTCTACAGCTTGTCCCTCTCGGGGGCCTATCCCGGAAGGCGGGCTACACCCTGGACAAGTGGCCTCTTTGAATATGTCAGCTGTAAAATACAAGTTGAGATCAAATAAAAACAAATGCTACATCTGTATGTGGCAGCGTCAGACAAAGTTATGGTCAAGTTTTACTTTTGTATAAGCTCATAACTGTGGTGCGTTCAAGGAACCTAACACAGAAGCCTCACTACTTTTTAAAGACAAGGAGAGGCTTGACTCCCACAGAACGAGGTGATAAAAGACAGGTCTAAATGAATAAACCTATTTGTGGCAGCATTGCAGAAGTTACGTTTAGGTTTCACTTTCATAGCTCGTAACTGTGGTGCGTTCAAGTAATCAAACACAGAAGCGTCACTACTTTTTAAAGAGCTCAACCCCCACAAGATGAAGTGATAGAAGAAAGGTAAAACAATAACAAATATATTTGTGGAAGCATCAGACAAAGTTATGTATATGTTTCAATTCTGTAGCTCATAGCTCGTAACTGTGGTGCATTCAAGGACCCGAACACAGAAGCATCACTACTTATCATACTCATACACTACTTTTTAAAGACAAGGAGGATCTCAATCCCAGCAAGATTAAGTGATAGAAAAAAGGTAAAACAATAACAAATATATTTGTGGAAGCATCAGACAAAGTAATGTATACATTTAAATTTTGTATCTCATACCTCATAACTGTGGTGCGTTCAAGGAATTTAACACTACTTTTTAAAGACAATCTCAACCCCCACAATATGAAGTGATAGAAGAAAGGTAAAACAATAACAAATATATTTGTGGAAGCATCAGACAAAGTTATGTATATGTTTAAATTTTGTATCTCATACCTCATAACTGTGGTGCGTTCAAGGAATTTAACACTACTTTTTAAAGACAATCTCAACCCCCACAATATGAAGTGATAGAAGAAAGGTAAAACAATGACAAATATATTTGGGGAAGCGTCAGACAAAGTTATGTATACGTTTCAGTTTTGTATCTCATAGCTCATAACTGTGGTGCGTTCAAGGGACCTGACAACTTTTTAAAGACAAGGAGAATCTCAACCCCAAATTTTTAAGTGATAAAAAAAAGGTAAAACAATAACACATATATTTGTGGAAGCATCAGACAAAGTTGTATCTATGTTTCAATTTTGGATCTCATAGCTCATAACTGTGGTGCGTTCAAAAAACCTAACACTACTTTTTAAAGACAAGGAGAATCCCAACCCCAACAAGATTAAGTGATAGAAAAAAGGTAAACAAATAACAAATATATTTGTGGAAGCATCAGACAAAGTTATGTATATGTTTAAATTTGGATCTCATACCTCATAACTGTGGTGCGTTCAAGGAACCTGGCACAATTCTTTTAATACTCGGAGAATCTCAACCCCCACAAGATAAAGTGATAGAAGAAAGGAAAAACAATAACAAATATATTTGTGGAAGCATCAGACAAAGTTATGTATACGTTTCAGTTTTGTATCTTATAGCTTATAACTGTGGTGCGTTCAAGGAACCTGACACAATTTTTTTAAGACTAGGAGAATCTCAACACCCAAAAGATGAAGTGATAGAAGAAAAGTAAAACATTAACAAATATATTTGTGGAAGCATCAAACAAAATTATGTATATGTTTCAATTTTGTATCTCATACCTCATAACTGTGGTGCGTTCAAAGAACCTAACACTACTTTTTAAAGACAATCTCAACCCCCACAAGATGAAGTGATAGAAAAAAAGGTAAAACAATAAGAAATATATTTGTCGAAGCATCAGAAAAAGTTATGTATATGTTTCAATTCTGTAGCTCATAGCTCGTAACTGTGGTGCATTCAAGGACCCGAACACAGAAGCATCACTACTTTTGAAAGACAAGGAGAATCTCAACCCCCACAAGATAAAGTGATAGAAGAAAGGAAAAACAATAACAAATATATTTGTGGAAGCATAAGACAATTATGTATACGTTTCAGTTTTGTATCATTTAGCTTATAACTGTGGTGCGTTCAAGGAACCTGACACAATTTTTTTAAGACTCGGAGAATCTCAACCCCCTCAAGATAAAGTGATAGAAGAAAGGTAAAAAATAACAGATATATTTCTGGAAGCATCAGACAAAGTTATATCTATGTTTCAATTGTGTATCTCATAGCTCATAACTGTGGTGCGTTCAAGGAACCCAACACCACTTTTTAAAGACATGGAGAATCTCAACCCCAACAAGATAAAGTGGTTGCAGAAAGATAAAACAATAACAAATATATTTGTGGAAGCATCAGACAAAGTTATGTATATGTTTAAATTTGGATCTCAAACCTCATAACTGTGGTGCGTTCAAGGAACCTGACCCAAATTTTTTTAAGACTAGGAGAATCTCAACCCCCACAAGATAAAGTGATAGAAAAAAGGTAAAACAATAAAAAATATATTTGTGGAAGCATCAGACAAAGTTATGTATACGTTTCAATTTTGTATCTCATACCTCATAACTGTGGTGCGTTCAAGGGACCTGACAACTTTTTAAAGACAAGGAGAATCTCAACCCCAAATTTTTAAGTGATAGAAAAAAGGTAAAACAATAACAAATATATTTGTGGAAGCATCAGACAAAGTTACGTATACGTTTCAGTTTTGTATCTTATAGCTTATAACTGTGGTGCGTTCAAGGAACCTGACACAATTTTTTTAAGACTAGGAGAATCTCAACCCCCACAAGGTAAAGAGATAGAAAATAGGTAAAACAATAACAAATATATTTGTGGAAGCATCAGACAAAGTTATGTATATGCTTCAATTTTGTATCTCATACCTCATAACTGTGGTGCGTTCAAGGAATTTAACACTACTTTTTAAAGACAATCTCAACCCCCACAATA
Organism: Nerophis lumbriciformis; assembly: GCF_033978685.3. Classification (NCBI taxonomy): domain Eukaryota; kingdom Metazoa; phylum Chordata; class Actinopteri; order Syngnathiformes; family Syngnathidae; genus Nerophis; species Nerophis lumbriciformis. Next base: position 29,662,693 of record NC_084568.2, on the reverse strand, counting down.
TGAATTGATAGAAGAAAGGTAAAACAATAACAAATATATTTGTGGAAGCATCCGACAAAGTTATGTATATGTTTCAACTCTGTAGCTCATAGCTCGTAACTGTGGTGCATTCAAGGACCCGAACACAGAAGCATCACTACTTTTGAAAGACAAGGAGAATCTCAACCCCCACAAGATAAAGTGATAGAAGAAAGGAAAAACAATAACAACTATATTTGTGGAAGCATCAGACGATGTTATGTGTACGTTTCAGTTTTGTATCTTATAGCTTATAACTGTGGTGCGTTCAAGGAACCTGACACCATTTTTTCAAGACTAGGAGAATCTCAACACCCACAAGATAAAGTGATAGAAAAAAGGTAAAACAACAACAAATATATTTGTGGAACCATTAGACAAAGTTATGTATATGTTTAAATTTTGTATCTCATAGCTCATCACTTTGGTGCATTCAAGGAACCTAACACTACTTTTTAAAGACAAGGAGAATATCAACCCCCACAAGATAAAGTGATAGAAAAAAGGTAAAACAATAACAAATATATTTGTGGAAGCATCAGACAAAGTTATGTATATGTTTCAATTGTGTATCTCATAGCTCATTACTGTGGTGCGTTCAAGGGACCTGACACAACTTTTTAAAGACAAGGAGAATCTCAACCCCAACAAGATTAAGTGATAGAAAACAGGTAAAACAATAACAAATATATTTGTGGAAGCATCAGACAAAGTTATGTATATGTTTAAATTTTGTATCTCATACCTCATAACTGTGGTGCGTTCAAGGAATTTAACACTGCTTTTTAAAGAAAATCTCAACCCCCACAAGATGAAGTGATAGAAAAAAGGTAAAACAATAACAAATATATTTGTGGAAGCATCAGACAAAGTTATGTATATGTTTCAATTGTGTATCTCATAGCTCATAACTGTGGTGCGTTCAAGGGACCTGACACAACTTTTTAAAGACAAGGAGAATCTCCACCACAACAAGATAAAGTGATTGTAGAAAGATAAAACAATAACAAATATATTTGTGGAAGCATCAGACAAAGTTATGTATGTTTCAATTTTGTATCTCATAGCTCATAACTGTGGTGCGTTCAAGGGACATGACGAAACTTTTTAAAGACAAGGAGAATCTCAACCCCAAATTTTTAAGTGATAGAAAAAAGGTAAAACCATACAAATAAATTTGTGGAAGAATCAGACAAAGTTATGTATACGTTTCTGTTTTGTATCTCATAGCTCATAACTGTGGTGCGTTTAAGGAACCTAGCACTACTTTTTAAAGACAAGGAGAATCTCAACCCCCACAAGATGAAGTGTTAGAAAAAAGGTAAAACAATAACAAATATATTTGTGGAAGCATCAGACATAGTTATGTATACGTTTCAATTTTGTATCTCATAGCTTATAACTGTGGTGCGTTCAAGGAACCTGACGCAATTTTTTTAAGACTAGGAGAATCTCAACACCCACAAGATAAAGTGATAGAAAAAATGTAAAACAATAACAAATATATTTGTGGAAGCATCAGACAAAGTTATATCTATGTTTCAATTGTGTATCTCATACCTCATAACTGTGGTGCGTTCAAGGAACCCAACACCACTTTTTAAAGACAAGGAGAATCTCAACCCCAACAAGATAAAGTGATTGTAGAAAGATAAAACAATAACAAATATATTTGTGGAAGCATCAGACAAAGTTATGTATATGTTTAAATTTGGATCTCATGCCTCATAACTGTGGTGCGTTCAAGGAACCTGACACAATTTTTTTTAAAGACAAGGAGAATCTCAACCCCCACAAGATAAAGTGATAGAAAAAAGGTAAAACAATAACAAATATATTTGTGGAAGCATCAGACAAAGTTATGTATACGTTTCAATTTTGTATCTCATAGCTCATAACTGTGGTGCGTTCAAGGGACCTGACAACTTTTTAAAGATAAGGAGAATCTCAACCCCAGCAAGATTAAGTGATAGAAAAAAGGTAAAACAATAACAAATATATTTGTGGAAGCGTCAGACAAAGTTATGTATTCGTTTCAGTTTTATATCTCATAGCTCATAACTGTGGTGCGTTCAAGGGACCTGACAACTTTTTAAAGACAAGGAGAATCTCAACCCCAAATTTTTAAGTGATAAAAAAATGGTAAAACAATAACAAATATATTTGTGGAAGCATCAGACAAAGTTATGTATACATTTCAATTTTGTATCTTATAGCTTATAACTGTGGTGCGTTCAAGGAACCTGACACAATTTTTTAAAGACTAGGAGAATCTCAACCCCCACAAGGTAAAGTGATAGAAAAAAAGTAAAACAATAACAAATATATTTGTGGATACATCAGACAAAGTTATATCTATGTTTCAATTGTGTATCTCATAGCTCATAACTGCGGTGCGTTCAATGAACCTAACACTACTTTTTAAAGACAAGGAGAATCTCAAACCCCACAAGATTAAGGGATAGAAGAAAGGTAAAACAATAACACAAATATGTGTGGAATTATCAGACAAAGTTGTATATACATTTCAATTTTGTATCTCATACTTCATAACTGTGGTGCGTTCAAGGAACCTAACACTACATTTTAAAGACAAGAAGAATTTCAACCCCAACAATATGAAGTGATAAAAGAAAGGTAAAACAATAACAAATATATTTGTGGAACCATTAGACAAAATTATGTATACAGTACATTTCAATTTTGTATATCATAGTTCATAATCGTGGTGCGTTCAAGGAACCCAACACTACTTTTTAAAGACAAGGAGAATCTCAACCCCAACAAGATTAAGTGATAGAAAAAAGGTAAAACAATAACAAATATATTTGTGGAAGCATCAGACAAAGTTATGTATTCGTTTCAGTTGTGTATCTCATAGCTCATAACTGTGGTGCGTTCAAGGGACCTGACACAACTTTTTAAAGACAAGGAGAATCTCAACACCCAAAAGATGAAGTGATAGAAGAAAGGTAAAACAACAACAAATATATTTGTGGAACCATTAGACAAAGTTATGTATATGTTTAAATTTTGTATCTCATAGCTCATCACTTTGGTGCGTTCAAGGAACCTAACACTACTTTTTAAAGACAAGGAGAATCTCAGCCTCAACAAGATTAAGTGATAGAAAAAAGGTAAAACAATAACAAATGTATTTGTGGAAGCATCAGCCAAAGTTATGTATATGCTTCAATTTTGTATCTCATAGCTCATAACTGTGGTGCGTTCAAGGGACCTGACACAACTTTTTAAAGACAAGGAGAATCTCAACCCCATCAAGATTAAGTGATAGAAAAAAGGTAAAACAACAACAAATATATTTGTGGAACCATTAGACAAAGGTATGTATACGTTTCAATTTTGTATCTCATAGCTCATAACTGTGGTGCGTTCAAGGAACCTAACACTACTTTTTAAAGACAAGGAGAATCTCAACCCCAACAAGATTAAATGATAGAAAAAAGGTAAAACAATAACAAATATATTTGTGGAAGCATCAGACAAAGTTATGTATACGTTTCAGTTTTGTATCTTAAAGCTTATAACTGTGGTGCGTTCAAGGAACCTGACACCATTTTTTTAAGACTAGGAGAATCTCAACCCCCACAAGGTAAAGTGATAGAAAAAGGTAAAACAATAACAAATATATTTGTGGAAACATCAGACAAAGTTATATCTATGTTTCAATTGTGTATCTCATAGCTCATAACTGTGGTGCGTTCAATGAACCTAATACTACTTTTTAAAGACAAGGAGAATCTCAAACCCCACAAGATTAAGGGATAGAAGAAAGTAAAACAATAACACAAATATGTGTGGAATTATCAGACAAAGTTGTATATACATTTCAATTTTGTATCTCATACCTCATAACCGTGGTGCGTTCAAGGAACCTAACACTACTTTTTAAAGACAAGGAGAATCTCAACACCCACAAGATGAAGTGTTAGAAAAAAGGTAAAACAACAACAAATATATTTGTGGAAACATCAGACAAAGTTATGTACACGTTTCAATTTTGTATCTCAAAACTCATAACTGTGGTGCATTCAAGGAACCTAACACCACTTTTTAAAGATAAGGAGAATCTCCACCACAACAAAATAAAGTGATTGTAGAAAGATAAAACAATAACAAATATATATGTGGAAGCAAGTTATTTATGTATGTTTCAATTTTGTATCTCGTTGCTCATAACTGTGGTGCGTTCAAGGGACCTGACACAACTTTTTAAAGACAAGGAGAATCTAAACCCCAAATTTTTAAGTGATAGAAAAAAGGTAAAACCTTAACAAATATATTTGTGGAAGAATCAGACAAAGTTATGTATACGTTTCTGTTTTGTATCTTATAGCTCATAACTGTGGTGTGTTTAAGGAACCTAACACTACTTTTTAAAGACAAGGAGAATCTCAACCCAACAAGATGAAGTGTTAGAAAAAAGGTAAAACAATAACAAATATATTTGTGGAAGCATCAGACAAAGTTATGTATACGTTTCAATGTTGTATCTCATAGCTTTTAACTGCGGTGCGTTCAAGGAACATAACACTACTTTTTAAAGACTATCTCAACCCCCACAAGATGAAGTGATAGAAGAAAGGTAAAACAATAACAAATATATTTGTGGAAGCATCAGACAAAGTTATGTATATGTTTAAATTGTGTATCTCATACCTCATAACTGTGGTGCGTTCAAGGGACCTGACACTACTTTTTAAAGACAAGGAGAGTCTCAACCCAAACAATATGAAGTGATAGAAGAAAGGTAAAACAATAGCAAATATATTTGTGGAAGCATCAGACAAAGTTATGTATATGTTTCAACTTTGTATCTCATAGCTCATAACTGTGGTGCGTTCAAGGAACCTAACACAGAAGCGTCAATACTTTTTAAAGACAAGGAGCGGCTTGACCCCCACAAGATGAGGTGACAAAAGACAGGTCAAAATGAATAAACGTATTTTGGATCCCATAGCTCATAACTGTGGTGCGTTCAAGGAACCTGACACTACTTTTTAAAGACAAAGAGAATCTCAACCCCAACAAGATAAAGTGATAGAATAAAGGTAAAACAATAACAAATATATTTGTGGAAGCATCAGACAAAGTCATGTGTACGTTTCAATTTTGTATGCCATAGCTCATAACTGTGGTGCGTTCAAGGAACCTAACACGGAAGCGTCACTATTTTTTTAAAGACAAGGAAAGTCCTAACCCCCACAGAATGAGGTGATAGAAAAAAGATAAAAGAAAAATGTAACTATAAGTGGCAGCACTGGACAAAGTTATGTTTAGGGTTCACTTTTGTATCTTATGGCTTCTAACTGTGGTGCGTTCAAGGAAGCTTGATTAGAGTTCGAAACAAAAGTGTCACCAGTTATTAAAGATAGGGAGAGGCTTAACGCTCACAAGGTGAGGTGAGAAAAGAAAGGTAAAAAAGAATAATAGATCTTTTTGTGGCAGCATCGGACAAAGTATTGTTTGGGTTTCACTTTTGTATTTTATAGCTCATAAGTGTGATGCGTTCAAGGAACCTAACACAGAAGTCTCACTACTTTTTAAAGACAAGGAGAGGCTTTACCCCCACAAGATGAGGTGATAAAAGACAGGTAAAAAAAATAAATGATAAACGTATTTGTGGCAGCATCAAACAAAGTTATGTTTAGGTTTCACTTTCATAGCTTATAACTGTGGTGCGTTCAAGGAACCTAACACTACTTCCTAAAGACAAGGAGAATCTCAACCCCAACAAGATGAAGTGATAGAAGAAAGGTAAACCTATATCAAATATATTTGTGGAACCATCAGACAAAGTCATGTATACGTTTCAATTTTGTATCTCATAGCTCATAACTGTGGTGCATTCAAGGAACCCTGATTAAAGTTTGAAACAGAAATGTCACTACTCTTTTAAAGATAAGAAAAGGCTTCACCCCCACAGTATGAGCTGACGGAAGAAAGGTAAAAGAACAAAATATCTATATGTGGCAGCATCGGACAAAGTTATGTTTGGGTTTCACTTTAACTGTGGTGCGTTCAAGTAACCTAACACAAAAGCATCACTATTTTTTAAAGACAGGTAGAGTCCTAACCCCCACAAAATAAGGTGACAGAAGAAAGATAAAATAAAAATGTTTCTATAAGTGGCAGCATCAGAGAAAGTTATGTTTATGTTTCACTAGTGTATCGTATAGCTCATAACTGTGATGCATTCAAGGAACCTTGGTTAAAGTTCAAAACAGAACCGTCACTCATTTTTAAAGAAATGTTATGTAATTATCATTATAATGACAATGTATTGTCCACTGATGATAATACAACATGAATCAACTAATCTGTACTTTAAGTTTTGAAGTAAAAGGACACTTGACATATTTTAAAATCATACAAAACCCAAAACCAGTGAAGTTGGCACATTGTGTAATTTGCAAATAAAAACAGAATACAATGATTTGTAAATCTTTTTCAACTTATATTCAATTGAATAGACTGCAAAGACAAGATACTTAATGTTCGAACTGAGAAACTTAATTTTTTTTTGGCAAATAATCATTAACTTAGAATTTAATGGCAGCAACACGTTGCAAAAAAGTTGGCACAGGGGCATTTTTACCACTGTGTTACATGGCCTTTCCTTTTAACAACACTTTCCAGGTGGAATTCTTTCCCATTCTTGCTTGATGTACAGCTAAAGTTGTTACGCTTCATAATGCGCCACACATTTTCAATGGGAGACAGGTCTGAACTACAGGCAGGCCAGTCTAGTACCTGCACTCTTTTACTATGAAGCCACGCTGTTGTAAGACGTGGCTTGGCATTGTCTCGCAGAAATAAGCAGGGGCGTCCATGATAACGTTGCTTGGATGGCGACATATGTTGCTCCAAAACCTGTATGTACCTTTCAGCATTAATGGTGCCTTCACAGATGTGTAAGTTACCCATACTTTGGGCACTAATACACCCCCATACCATCACAGATGCTGGCTTTTGAACTTTGCGCCGAGAACAATCCGGATGTTTTTTTTTCCCTCTTTGTTCCGGACGACAAAACATCCACAGTTTCCAAAAACAATTTGAAATGTGCACTCGTTAGACCACAGAACACTTTTACACTTTGCATCAGTCCATTTAGATGAGCTCAGGCCCAGAGAAGCCGGCGGCGTTTCTGGGTGTTGATAAATGGCTTTTGCTTTGCATAGTAGAGTTTTAACTTGCACTTACAAATGTAGCAACCAACTGTAGTTACTGACAGTGGTTTTCTGAAGTGTTCCTGAGCCCATGTGGTGATATCCTTTACACACTGATGTTGCTTTTTGATGCAGTACCGCCTGAGGGATCAAAGGTCACGGGCTTAGCTGCTTACGTGCAGTTATTTATCCAGATTCTCTGAACCTTTTGATGATATTACGGACCGTAGATGGTGAAATCCCTAAATTCCTTGCAATAGCTGGTTGAGAAATGTTGTTCTTAAACTGTTGGACAATTTGCTCACGCATTTGTTGACAAAGTGGTGACCCTCGCCCCATCCTTGTTTGTGAATGACTGAGCATTTCATGGAAGCTGCTTTCATACCCAATCATGGCACCCACCTGTTCCCAATTCACCAGTGGGATGTTCCAAATAAGTGTTTGATGAGCATTTTTTGGCTTTTTTGCCACTCATGCCAGATTTTTTGAAACATGTTGCAGGCATCAAATTCCAAATGAGCTAATATTTGCAAAAAATAACAACGTTTACCAGTTGGAACGTTAAGTATCTTGTCTTTGCAGGCTAATCAATTGAACATAGGTTGAAAAGGGTTTGCAAATCATTGTATTCTGTTTTTATTTACCATTTACACAACGTGTCAACTTCACTGGTTTTGGGTTTTGTATTAAGTGAACAATGACAAGTTGTGTGTTTATTTACTAAGTGTCAAGGTGGAAGTACCGTATTTTCCGCACTATAAGGCGCACCGGATTATTAGCCGCACCTTCTATGAATTACATATTTCATAATTTTGTCCACCAATAAGCCGCCCCGGACTATAAGCCGCGCCTACGCTGCGCTAAAGTGAATGTCAAAAAAACGCTGCGCTAAAGTGAATGTCAAAAAAACAGTCAGATAGTTCAGTCAAACTTTAATAATATATTGAAAACCAGCGTTCTAACAACTCTGTCCCAAAATGTACGCAAATGTGCAATCACAAACATAGTAAAATTCAAAATGGTGTAGAGCAATAAATAGCAACATAATGTTGCTCGAACGTTAATGTCACAACACACAAAATAAACATAGCGCTCACCTTCTGAAGTTATTCTTCATTCGTAAATCCTTCGAATTCTTCGTCTTCGGTGTCCGAATTGAAAAGTTGCGCAAGCGTGGGATCCAAAAATGGCCGGCTCCGCCTCGTCGAAGTCATCGGATTCAGTGTCGCTGTTGTTGTGCAGCAGTTCTGTGAATCCTGCCTTCCGGAAAGCTCGGACCACAGTTGTGACCGAAACTATCTGCCCAGGCATTTACGATCCACTGGCAGATGTTGGCGTATGTCGACCGGCGCTATCTGCCCGTCTTAGTGAAGGTGTGTTCGCCTTCGGAGCTGTGTGAAAAAAGCCACCCGGCCTCTTCGCGTAAACTTCCCTTAACCACTCGCTCATCTTTTCTTCATCCATCCATCCCTTCGAGTTAGCTTTTATGATGACGCCGGCTGGAAAGGTCTCTTTTGGCAAGGTCTTCCTTTTGAATATCACCATGGGTGGAAGTTAGCATGGCAAGCTAGAACCACAGTGAAGGATGACTTCTCATTCCCTGTGGTGCGAATATTCACCGTACGTGCTCCCGTTCCACAGTGCAGTTCACAGGAATATCAGTTGCTGTGAAATACGGTAGTAATCCGTGTGCGGATGGAGAGATTGCGTCTTTTTATGAACCGGATCCTTGTCCTTTGTAGGAGCCATTTTGTGGTCTTTACAGATGTAAACAGGAAATGAAACGTACGGTGATATCCGCGCGTTTTTTCTTCTTCTTCCGGGGGCGGGTGGTTGCTTAAAGCGCTTCCTGTTCTATGGGGGCGGGTGCTTTCCTTGGCGGTTGCTTGCGTAGAAGAAGAAGCGCTTCCTGTTCTACCGGGAAAAAAGATGGCGGCTGTTTACCGAAGTTGCGAGATCGAAACTTTATGAAAATTAATCGTAATAAAGCGCACCGGGTTATAAGGCGCACTGTTAGCTTTTGAGAAAATTTGTGGTTTTTAGGTGCGCCTTATAGTGCGGAAAATACGGTAGTGGGAGAAATAAGGAATATTTGGGAGCCAAACAGGAGGCGGGACATGACGTGGTCAGGGTGACCTTTTGACGGACAGGAACCCGACGGTTGAAGCACGCCAGCTCGGCTCCGAGCGGCACTTTTCCACATTTCCCCGAGTCTGTGCAACGTCCGCAGAGCAGGGGAAATTAGTATGTGAAGCGTCCGCATCAACCCAAGTCAAACATCAAGTGCCTGGCAGTCAGAAACTCAACGCCGTAGAAAAACACAAGCCAGAGACATTCCAGCGCAGCCGGCGAGAGAGGCTGAACTGTTGCAAAAACATACAGCGCTTCGGCCAAGAAAAAACAATATGCGTGAGCTCAACGTTCCAAAAAAAAGTCTTGAAAGGCATCCCCACACGGGGGAAAGAAGGTGAGCGCACGCACCGCTGTCAAGAAGGGACTGACGGCGGCTAAATGGACGACAATCACGGCAGTCAAACATGTCGGGGAAAAGCAACATGAAAAATGCTGCTGGCTGCCACTCACTTTTCCACCACTTGGACTGAAGGCAGGAAAGCAGCAGGGGCGCCCCCCGGTGGCCAGTGTATGTTTTGCTCCTCTCAATTCCTTTGCGTGGAAATTGAAAAACCCCCACAAAAATTTGAAGACAGCAAAATGACAATTTCATTTGACGTTTCATGCGACAAAAATGTACATTCTGAGTAAACACAACTGAAAGACGGACAAAACGGGAAGTTTTTCCAATTCTGACAGAGACAGTACAGAGATGTCCCCGGTCTGTGTACCTTCCGTTCATTCTACAAACCCCGTTTCCATATGAGTTGGGAAATTGTGTTAGATGTAAATATAAACGGAATACAATGATTTGCAAATCCTTTTCAAATTCAGTTGAATATGCTACAAAGACAACATATTTGATGTTCAAACTGATAAACATGTTTTTTTTTTGGCGAATAATCATTAACTTTACAATTTGATGCCAGCAACACGTGACAAAGAAGTTGGGAAAGGTGGCAATAAATACTGATAAAGTTGAGGAATGCTCATCAAACACTTATTTGGAACATCCCACAGGTGAACAGGCAAATTGGGAACAGGTGGGTGCCATGATTGGGTATAAAAGTAGATTCCGTGAAATGCTCAGTCATTCACAAACAAGGATGGGGCGAGGGTCACCACTTTGTCAACAAATGCGTGAGCAAATTGTTGAACAGTTTAAGAAAAACTTTTCTCAACCAGCTATTGCAAGGAATTTAGGGATTTCACCATCTACGGTGCGTAATATCATCAAAGGGTTCAGAGAATCTGGATAAATCACTGCACGTAAGCAGCTAAGCCCGTGACCTTCGATCCCTCAGGCTGTACTGCATCAGCAAGCGACATCAGTGTGTAAAGGATATCACCACATGGGCTCAGGAACACTTCAGAAACTCACTGTCAGTAACTATAGTTGGTCGCTACATCTGTAAGTGCAAGTTAAAACTCTCCTAAGCAAGGCGAAACCGTTTATCAACAACACCCAGAAACGGCGTCGGCTTCGCTGGGCCTGAGCTCATCTACGATGGACTGATACAAAGTGGAAAAGTGTTCTGTGGTCTGACGAGTCCACATTTCAAATTGTTTTTGGAAACTGTGGACGTCGTGTCCTCCGGACCAAAGAGGAAAAGAACCATCCAGATTGTTGTAGGGTGTATAGGGGTGTATTAGTGCCCAAGACATGGGTAACTTACACATCTGTGAAGGCGCCATTAATGCTGAAAGGTACATACAGGTTTTGGAGCAACATATGTTGCCATCCAAGCAACGTTACCATGGACGCTCCTGCTTATTTCAGCAAGACAATGCCAAGCCATGTGTTACATCAACGTGGCTTCATAGTAAAAGAGTGCGGCTACTAGACTAAAATGTGTGGCGCATTATGAAACCTAAAATACCACAACGGAGACCCCGGACTGTTGAACAACTTAAGCTGTACATCAAGCAAGAATGGGAAAGAATTCCACCTGAGAAGCTTAAAAAATGTGTCTCCTCAGCAGTGTTGGGACTAATGCGTTACAAAGTAACACGTTACTGTAACGCCGTTAGTTTCGGCGGTAACTAGTAATCTAACGTGTTATTTTTTATATTCAGTAACTCAGTTACCGTTACTACATGATGCGTTACTGCGTTATTTTACGTTACTTTTTATGTAGTATAAAGTGTGTTTTATCGGAGCGCTGCTGTGTCATCGTTCTGATTCTTCTTGTGTCACAAGCCGGAGAAGAGAGAGAGACATGCGCTCTGTGTGGGTGTGTGTGAGTGTGGGGAGGGAGGAGAGGGAGGGAGGGAGGAGAGGAGGGGAGGGGGGCGTGTCTGATCATGGCGGAGCCAGAAGTCGAGTTTGCTAACATGGAGATATTTTCACTACTTTTCTTTTGTCGAGCACAAAGAAAAGAACATTTTAGTTAAATGTAAATTGTGCTTTGGATCAAAGATCCCATCTACTGCCCAAAACAGCAATTCAAATCTGCTGAAACAAGCTACATAAGCAACATGCTTCGACGAAGCTAGTAAAGAGAGATAGAGACTCTGATGCCTCCACCACTTAAAGATTAAGTCTGTCTCTGCTCATCATTCACCGCTGAAGGTACACACACTCTTGTCAATCAATGTTCCCTCTAATTGTTCATGTGTGTGAGCAAACGCAAAAACTCCCTGAGCATTGAGTGGAGCCCATGTGAGCAACTTTAGACGTGCACACTGTGGCTACACCTGCAGCACACCTGTCCCAAACCTGACTAAATAACAAGTTCAATCTCCATCCATCCATCCATTTTCTACCGCTTGTCTCTTTCGGGGTCGCAGGAGCCTATCTCAGCTGCATTCGGGCGGAAGGCAGTGTACACCCTGGACAAGTCCCCCCCTCATCACAGGGCCAACACAGATAGACAGACAACATTCTCTTATTATTATAATCAAATGACAGCAGTCATTTCCATTTCTAATATAAGTGTTTAGGCCCACTTACAATGACAATAACAACAAATATTGTTTTTCATGAACTGTGTACTTGTATTGTTTGTCTGGGTGGAGGTCCTGCTTTGGAAATAGTTTGTACCCCTTTCATTTAGTTCCCATTAAAACATTCACATGTTGCACAATGAGATGTAAGCAGGGGATCATGTGTACATTCCTGCAACTTCCTGTTTGTAAAAAATATATTTTTATTAGTATTTATTTAATATACTAACAGCATTTAATGATTAATATTTATAAATTAAGATTCCTAATAAACGACACTAGAATAAGCACACATTTGATTGGTAAATCATAGTGTAACGACCTGGAATTACACTTTATGTGTGGTGTTGGAGTTGTCCGACTTTTTGTGTGGCTGTAAACGCATCACTGGCTAAGTGCCATATGTGCAAGTGTTGGCACACGTGAGAAAGAGCGAGTGGCTGCTGTTGATATAACAAAGTAGCTTTTGGTCTGGTTTGTACTGCAGAAAATGACCACTTTTGCTAGATATCATTTTTTTACTAATGTTTTGGTGATGTGTTTATGGCCGACAATAAAGAGTTTTGCTCAGTAAAGAAAATGCCTGGTTAGGCTTTGTGTATGTAGTGTGTGCCTTTCTTGGTTTACATCTATGCTGTTATTATGCTGTTTGTTACTTATGTACATTATGTTGCAGCTATTTAAAATAGTTTTGTCAATTTGTTCTGGCCAGAAACAAATTGGCCTTTGTAACATATCTTTGTCTTTGTGTGTTGTATGTAGACCACATTGCTTAGCAGAGTTGAGTGATGCAAATGCATGTCAAGTTGATCAACAGATTGTATTATTCTCCAGTGCAATAACAGTACTGAAATGAAGGCTAAAAGGGCATTAATGGGAGCTTTAAAAAAAAAAGAAGAAGAAAAAAGAAGTAACTAAATAGTTACTTTTCACAGTAACGCATTACTTTTTGGTGTAAGTAACTGAGTTAGTAACTGAGTTACTTTTGAAATGAAGTAACTAGTAACTGTAGCAACACTGTTCCTCAGTTCCCAAACGTTTACTGAGTGTTGTTAAAAGGAAAGGCCATGTAACACAGTGGTGAACATGCCCTTTCCCAACTACTTTGGCACGTGTTGCAGCCATGAAATTCTAAGTTAATTTTTATTTGTAAAAAAAAAAAAGAATGTTTATGAGTTTGAACATCAAGTATGTTGTCTTTGTAGCATATTCAACTGAATATGGGTTGAAAATGATTTGCAAATCATTGTATTCCGTTTATATTTACATCTAACACAATTTCCCAACTCATATGGAAACGGGGTTTGTATTTCCAATTCTGAAACGCAAATCAAAAAATAAAATTAGGGACGTTTTTTGATTTTTATTATATATGGCAGATTTGAAAAGCAAAAAAGGGTTGATATTCATTGAAATGTTGCCATAAAATTGGATTTTGAGCGGTTTCCCTTTTATGGATTTCTATTTTTCCAGATAAACACAAAAATCAAATTTATGTTAATCCCATATACAAAAATGCGTGGTTTTCTGTGTGATGACAAATTGAACCGGAAGCAAATGTTCACATTGGTTCAATGACGTCAATTTATGAGTACAATCTTGGAAAATGGTTAAAAGTAGATACGCCCTTAGACTATTATCTTTATTGGAGGAATTTAAATTAGATTAGCCATTTTTTATAAAATATTTTCACATTTTATTGACTTCTTTTGTATATTTCAAAATTTTATTAGTATTGATTAATTGCTCAACGGTCCGTGTACCTTCCGTTCATTCTATTTCCAATTCTAAACGCAAATCAAAAAATTAAATTAGGGCTGTTTTTTTAAATTTTCATTATATACGACAGATTTTAAAACAAACAAAAAAGGGTTGATTTTCATTAAAATATTGCCATAAAATTGGATTTTGTGCTGTTTTCCTTTTATGGATTTTTATTTTTCCAGATAAACACAAAAATCTAATTTATGTTAATCCCATATGCAAAAATGTGTGGTTATCTGTGTGATGACAAATTGAACCGGAAGCAAGTGTTCACATTGGTTCAATGCCGTCAATTTATGAGTACAATCTTGGAAAATGGTTAAAAGTAGAAAGGCCCTTAGATTATTATTTTTATTGGAGGAATTGAAGTTAGATTAGCCTTTTTTTATATATTCTTTTCACATTTGATTGACTTCTTTTGTAAATTTCTATATTTTATTTGCATTGATTAATTGCTCAACGGTCCGTGTACCTTCCGTTCATTCTATTTCCAATTCTGAAACGCAAAATAAAAAAACAAAGTTAGGGCCATTTTTTCGATTTTTATTATATATGGCAGATTTGAAAACAAGCAAAAAAGTGTTGATATTCATTAAAATATTGCCATAAAATTGTATTTTGTGCCGTTTTCCTTTTATGGATTTTTATTTTTTCCAGATAAACACAAAAATCCAATTTATGTTAATCCAAAATGCGTGGTTATCTGTGTGATGACAAATTGAACCGGAAGCAAATGTTTACATTGGTTCAATGACGTCAATTTATGATTACAATCTTGGAAAATGGTTAAAAGTAGAAACGCCCTTAAATTATTATCCTTATTGGAGGAATTGAAGTTAAATTAGCCCATATTTATATATATTTTTCACATTTTATTGATTTATTTTCTATATTTCTATATTTTATTAGCATGAATTAATTGCTCAACGGTCCGTTCATTCTATTTCGAATTCTCTAATGCAAATAAAAAAAACAAATTTGGGCCATTTTTTCTATTTTCATTTCTGAAACAAAATTTATTGAGACTTTTTTAAAACGACAATAGGACTCCTGCTGAACAAAGGAGGTCCGTGTACCTCCCTTTCATTCTATTTCTAATTCTGAAACGCAAATCAAAAAATAGCGGTTTGATTTTTATTATATATGGCAGATTTTTTTAAAAAGAAGAAAAAAAAAGGGTTGATTTTCATTGAAATGTTGCCATAAAATTGGATTTTGTGCTGTTTTCCCTTTTATGGATTTTTATTTTTCCAGATAAACAGAAAAATCTAATTTATGTTAGTCCAATATGCAAAAATGCGTGGTTATCTGTGTGACGACAAATTGAACCGGAAGCAAATGTTCACATTGGTTCAATGACGTCAATTTATGAGTACAATCTTGGAAAATGGTTAAAAGTAGAAAGGCCCTTAGATTATTATCTTTATTGGAGGAATTGAAGTTAGATTAGCCATTTTTTATATATTCTTTTCACATTTTATTGACTTATTTTGTATATTTCTATATTTTATTAGCATTGATTAATTGCTCAACGGTCCGTGTACCTTCCGTTCATTCTATTTCCAATTCTGAAACGCAAAATAAAAAAACAAAGTTAGGGCCATTTTTTCGATATTTATTATATATGTAAGATTTGAAAACAAGCAAAAAAGGGTTGATATTCATTAAAATATTGCCATAAAATTGGATTTTGTGCTGTTTTTCTTTTATGGATTTTTGTTTTTCCAGATAAACACAAAAATCCAATTTATGTTAATCCAGAATGCAAAAAATGCGTGGTTATCTGTGTGATGACAAATTGAACCGGAAGCAAATGTTCACATTGGTTCAATGACGTCAATTTATGAGTACAATCTTGGAAACTCGTTAAAAGTAGAAACACCCTTAGATTATTATTTTTATTGGAGGAATTTAAATTAGATTAGCCCATTTTTATATTTATTTTTCACATTTTATTGATTTATTTTCTTTTATGGATTTTTGTTTTTCCAGATAAACACAAAAATCCAATTTATGTTAATCCAAAATGCAAAAAATGCGTGGTTTTCTCTGTGATGACAAATTGAACCGGAAGCAAATGTTCACATTGATTCAATGACGTCAATTTATGAGTACAATCTTGGAAACTCGTTAAAAGTAGAAACACCCTTAGATTATTATTTTTATTGGAGGAATTTAAATTAGATTAGCCCATTTTTATATTTATTTTTTACATTTTATTGATTTATTTTCTATATTTCTATATTTTATTAGCATGAATTAATTGCTCAACGGTCCGATGATTTTATTTCGAATTCTCTAATGCAAATAAAAAAACTAAATTTGGGCCATTTTTTTCTATTTTCATTTCTGAAACAAAATTTAATGAGACTTTTTTTAAACGACAATAGGATTCCTGCTGAACAAAGGAGGTCCGTGTACCTCCCTTTCATTCTATTTCCAATTCTGAAACGCAAATCAAAAAATAAAATTAGGGCCGTTTTTTTATTTTTATTATATATGACAGATTTTAAAACACACAAAAAAGAGTTGATTGTCATTGAAATGTTGCCATAAAATTGGATTTTGAGCGGTTTCCCTTTTATGGATTTCTATTTTTCCAGATAAACACAAAAATCAAATTTATGTTAATCCCATATACAAAAATGCGTGGTTATCTGTGTGATGACAAATTGAACCGGAAGCAAATGTTCACATTGGTTCAATGACGTCAATTTATGAGTACAATCTTGGAAAATGGTTAAAAATAGAAACGCCCTTAAATTATTATCCTTATTGGAGGAATTGAAGTTAGATTAGCCCATATTTATATATATTTTTCACATTTTATTGATTTATTTTCTATATTTTATTAGCATGAATTAATTGCTCAACGGTCCGTTGATTCTATTTCGAATTCTCTAGTGCAAATAAAAAAACTAAATTTGGGCCATTTTTTCTATTTTCATTTCTGAAACAAAATGTAATAAGACTTTTTTAAAACAACAATAGGACTTCTGCTGAACAAAGGTTGTCCGTGTACCTCCCTTTCATTCTAATTCCAATTCTGAAACGCGAATCAAAAATAAAATTAGGGCCGTTTTTTGATTTTTATTATATATGGCAGATTTTAAAAAAAAAAAGTAAAAAAAAAAAAAAAAAAAGGTTGATTTTCATTGAAATGTTGCCATAAAATTGGATTTTGTGCTGTTTTCCCTTTTATGGATTTTTATTTTTCCAGATAAACAGAAAAATCTAATTTATGTTAATCCCATATGCAAAAATGCGTGGTTATCTGTGTGACGACAAATTGAACCGGAAGCAAATGTTCACATTGGTTCAATGACGTCAATTTATGAGTACAATCTCGGAAAATGGTTAAAAGTAGAAAGGCCCTTAGATTATTATCTTTATTGGAGGAATTGAAGTTAGATTAGCCATTTTTTTAATATATTCTTTTCACATTTTATTGACTTCTTTTGTATATTTCTATATTTTATTAGCATTGATTAATTGCTCAACGGTCCGTGTACCTTCCTTTCATTCTATTTCCAATTCTGAAACGCAAAATCAAAAAACAAAATTAGGGCCGTTTTTCGATTTTTATTATATATGGCAGATTTGAAAACAAGCAAAAAAGGGTTGATATTCATTAAAATATTGCCATACAATTGGATTTTGTGCTGTTTTCCCTTTTATGGATTTTTGTTTTTCCAGATAAACACAAAAATCCAATTTATGTTAACGCAAAATGCAAAAATGCGTGGTTATCTGTGTGATGACAAATTGAACCGGAAGCAAATGTTCACATTGGTTCAATGACGTCAATTTAGGAGTACAATCTTGGAAACTCGTTAAAAGTAGAAACACCCTTAGATTATCATTTTTATTGGAGGAATTTAAATTAGATTAGCCAATTTTTATATTTATTTTTCACATTTTATTGATTTATTTTCTATATTTCTATATTTTATTAGCATGAATCAATTGCTCAACGGCCCGTTGATTCTATTTCGAATTCTCTAGTGCAAATAAAAAACCTAAATTTGGGCCATTTTTTCTATTTTCATTTCTGAAACAAAATTTAATGAGACTTTTTTTAAACGACAATAGGATTCCTGCTGAACAAAGGAGGTCCGTGTACCTCCCTTTCATTCTATTTCCAATTCTGAAACGCAAATCAAAAAATAAAATTAGGGCCGTTTTTTTATTTTTATTATATATGACAGATTTTAAAACACCCAAAAAAGAGTTGATTGTCATTGAAATGTTGCCATAAAATTGGATTTTGAGCGGTTTCCCTTTTATGGATTTCTATTTTTCCAGATAAACACAAAAATCAAATTTATGTTAATCCCATATACAAAAATGCGTGGTTATCTGTGTGATGACAAATTGAACCGGAAGCAAATGTTCACATTGGTTCAATGACGTCAATTTATGAGTACAATCTTGGAAAATGGTTAAAAATAGAAACGCCCTTAAATTATTATCCTTATTGGAGGAATTGAAGTTAGATTAGCCCATATTTATATATATTTTTCACATTTTATTGATTTATTTTCTATATTTTATTAGCATGAATTAATTGCTCAACGGTCCGTTGATTCTATTTCGAATTCTCTAGTGCAAATAAAAAAACTAAATTTGGGCCATTTTTTCTATTTTCATTTCTGAAACAAAATGTAATAAGACTTTTTTAAAACAACAATAGGACTTCTGCTGAACAAAGGTTGTCCGTGTACCTCCCTTTCATTCTAATTCTAATTCTGAAACGCGAATCAAAAATAAAATTAGGGCCGTTTTTTGATTTTTATTATATATGGCAGATTAAAAAAAAAAAAGTTAAAAAAAAAAAAAAAAAAGGTTGATTTTCATTGAAATGTTGCCATAAAATTGGATTTTGTGCTGTTTTCCCTTTTATGGATTTTTATTTTTCCAGATAAACAGAAAAATCTAATTTATGTTAATCCCATATGCAAAAATGCGTGGTTATCTGTGTGACGACAAATTGAACCGGAAGCAAATGTTCACATTGGTTCAATGACGTCAATTTATGAGTACAATCTCGGAAAATGGTTAAAAGTAGAAAGGCCCTTAGATTATTATCTTTATTGGAGGAATTGAAGTTAGATTAGCCATTTTTTATGTATTCTTTTCACATTTTATTGACTTCTTTTGTATATTTCTATATTTTATTAGCATTGATTAATTGCTCAACGGTCCGTGTACCTTCCTTTCATTCTATTTCCAATTCTGAAACGCAAAATCAAAAAACAAAATTAGGGCCGTTTTTCGATTTTTATTATATATGGCAGATTTGAAAACAAGCAAAAAAGGGTTGATATTCATTAAAATATTGCCATACAATTGGATTTTGTGCTGTTTTCCCTTTTATAGATTTTTGTTTTTCCAGATAAACACAAAAATCCAATTTATGTTAACGCAAAATGCAAAAATGCGTGGTTATCTGTGTGATGACAAATTGAACCGGAAGCAAATGTTCACATTGGTTCAATGACGTCAATTTAGGAGTACAATCTTGGAAACTCGTTAAAAGTAGAAACACCCTTAGATTATTATTTTTATTGGAGGAATTTAAATTAGATTAGCCAATTTTTATATTTATTTTTCACATTTTATTGATTTATTTTCTATATTTCTATATTTTATTAGCATGAATCAATTGCTCAACGGCCCGTTGATTCTATTTCGAATTCTCTAGTGCAAATAAAAAACCTAAATTTGGGCCATTTTTTCTATTTTCATTTCTGAAACAAAACTATTTAATGAGACTTTTTTTAAACGACAATAAGACTCCTGCTGAACAAAGGTGGTCCGTGTACCTCCCTTTCATTCTATTTCCAATTCTGAAACGCAAATCAAAAATAAAATTAGGGCGGTTTTTTGATTTTTATTATATATGGCAGATTTAAAAAAAAAAAAAAAAAAAAAAGGGTTGATTTTCATTGAAATATTGCCATAAAATTGGATTTTGCGCTGTTTTCCCTTTTATGGATTTTTATTTTTCCAGATAAACACAAAAATCTAATTGATGTTAATCCCATATGTAAAAATGTGTGGTTATCTGTGTGATGACAAATTGAACCGGAAGCAAATGTTCACATTGGTTCAATGACGTCAATTTATGAGTACAATCTTGGAAACTCGTTAAAAATAGAAACGCCCTTAGATTATTATCTTTATTGGAGGAATTTAAATTAGATTAGCCAATTTTATATATATATATTTTCCACTTTTTATTGATTTATTTTCTATATTTCTATATTTTATTAGCATGAATAATTGCTCAATGGTCCGTGTACCTTCCGTTCATTCTATTTCCAATTCTTAAATGCAAATCAAAAAACTAATTTTGGGCCATTTTTTCTATTTTCATTTCTGAAACAAAACTATTTAGTGAGACTTTTTTAAAACGACAATAGGACTCCTGCTGAACAAAGGTGTTACCGTTGCGCTAAAACCACACAAAACGCGACGGAAAAGCTAGAATACTGCTTTCGGTTCAATTTGTCATCACAGAGAAAACCACGCATTTTTGCATTTTGGATTAACATAAATTGGATTTTTGTGTTTATCTGGAAAAATAAAAATCCATAAAAGGAAAACAGCAAAAAAAATCCAACTTTATGGCAATATTTGAATAAAAATCAACCCTTTTTTGTTTGTTTTAAAATCTCCCATGGCCCAAACGTGTTTTTTGATTTGCATTAAAGAATTAGAAATAGAATGAACGGAAAGTACATGGACTGTCCCCGTTTAGAAAAGAAGAGATTACATTTGGTAGATTTAGAAATGCTTGTTCATTTGATTATGTTGCAAGCATAAAAAACTAGGGATGTCCGATAATATCGGACTGCCGATATTATCGGCCGATAAATGCTTTAAAATGTGATATCGGAAATTATCTTCTTATCTTATTTCAAAATTATCGGTATCGGTTTTAAAAAGTAAAATTTATGACTTTTTAAAATGTCGCTGTGCACACGGACGTAGGGGGAGGTACAGAGCGTCAATCAACCTTAAAGGCTCTGCCTTTGCGTGCCGGCCCAGTCACATAATATCTACGGCTTACTTGGTCAACAGCCATACAGGTCACACTGAGGGTGGCCGTATAAACAACTTTAACGCTGTTACAAATATGCGCCACACTGTGAACCCACACCAAACAAGAATGACAAACACATTTCGGGAGAACATCCGCACCGTAACACAACATAAACACAACAGAACAAATACCCAGAACCCCTTGCAGCACTAACTCTTCCGGGACATTACAATATACACCCCCCCCCCCTTCACCTGAACCCCAGCCCCCCAACCCCGCCCACCTCAACCTCCTCATTCTCTCTCAGGGAGAGCATGTCCCAAATTCCAAGCTGCTGTTTTGAGGCATGTAAAAAAAAAATAATGCACTTTGTGACTTCAATAATAAATATGGCAGTGCCATGTTGGCATTTTTTTTTTTCCATAACTTGAGTTGATTTATTTTGAAAAACCTTGTTACATTGTTTAATGCATCCAGCGGGGCATCACAACAAAATTAGGCATAATAATGTGTTAATTCCACGACTGTATATATCGGTATCGGTTGATATGGGAATCGGTAATTAAAAGTTGGACTATATCGGATTATCGGCAAAAAAGCCATTATCGGACATCTCTATAAAAAAAAAAAAAATTTTCACATTGGTTCAATGACGTCAATTTATGAGTACAATCTTGGAAAATTATTAAAAGTAGAAACACCCTTAAATTATTTTCTTTATTGGAGAAATTTAAGTTAGATTATTCCATTTTCGGATATATTTTTATTAGAATAATTATGTGTAAAGTTATCACACAACTTTAGTATGCTTAAAGTCCGTTGCTATAGTTATTAGCTATTGTGCTCAAGTTAGATTTTTGTATCTATGCAAAGCTCTCATCAGTGTTGTGTCCAGACTCGGCCTGCTGACTGCCAAGGCCGAACACCGCCGTGACGCAGACAGAGCAGAGACGAGGCGATATCACCAGCGTCAACACACTTGCATTTTTGTATAATCATATATTGTGTCTAACTGGAGTTGTCGAGATTACCCCCTTCCCTCAGCGACAGCTTCAGTGATGTAACCAGGGACCTTCCAAATAAATAGAGGAGGCACGCGGGATGGACTTTTAGAACGTAGTTTGGATCTGGAACTAGAATACAGCCCAAAACACGTGTCTCATGAGCTAAATTTAACTCTGTCTGTGCATGATTCCTTGCTTCTTGTCTGATTATTAGATGTTATCCATACTTGCCAACCTTGAGACCTCCGATTTCGGGAGGTGGGGGTGGGGGGCGTGGTTAAGAGGGGAGGAGTATATTTACAGCTAGAATTCACCAAGTCAAGTATTTCATATATATATATATATATATATATATATATATATATATATATATATATATATATATATATATATATAAGAAATACTTGACTTTCAGTGAATTCTCGCTATATATATATATATATATATATATATATATATATATATATATATATATATATATATGTATATATATTTATTTATTTTATTATATATATATATATATATATATATATACACATATATAAATAAGAGAAATACTTGAATTTCAGTGTTCATTTATGTACACATATACACACACATAACACTCATCTACTCATTGTTGAGTTAAGGGTTTAATTGTCCATCTTTGTTCTATTCTCTGTCACTATTTTTCTAACCATGCTGAACACCCCCTCTGATGATGCATTGTTGTGTGGCACGCACAAAAGTGCTTTCATCAAATGCACTAGAGTCTGGAATCTTCCATCTCTCCCTAGCATGGCCCAAAACCGGTCAATCTTTGCTTCCTGAGAAAGATCTTCACTGCCAAGCACTTGGTAGTCCACTACTTCTACCCGGAGGCTATCCAGGTCCAATCGCAGCTGCGGCTTGGAACTTACAAGCGTATTTCTTCATCTTACTAGTCATCGGCGTCGCCATGGCTGTATCTTCCTCGTTCTTCTGCTTTGTTTCCTTGTTGTGTGCGCAGTTGTGCACTGCCCTCTCTAAAAGCCCTAGATGTTATTGTCACATATGCATGTACAGTAGATGGCAGTATTGTCCTGTTTAAGAGTGTCACAAAATTGCTGTTTACGGCAGACGAACTGCTTTACGGTAGACGAAAACGTGACTGCTGTTGTTGTGTGTTGTTACCGCGCTGGGAGGACGTTAATGAAACTGCCTAACAATAAACCCACATAAGAAACCAAGAACTCGCCCTCGATCATTCTACAGTTATAACGTGATTGGGCAGGTACGCTGTTTATATTGTGGGAAAGCAGACGTGAAAACAGGCTGTCGACACGTCACTCAGGTCCGCATGGAGCTGGAGGGGGCGTGGCCTCCAGCTCCGCCTGAATTTCGGGAGATTTTCGGGAGAAAATTTGTCCCGGGAGGTTTTCGGGAGAGGCGCTGAATTTAGGGAGTCTCCCGGAAAATCAGGGAGGGTTGGCAAGTATGGATGTCATCAGTGTTTGAACCTGACAATTTTTCACATTTTCCTGATTTATTTTCTATATTCAATTGTCGTTATTGTATTAACATGAATTAAATGCTCAACCTTTCTGTCCGAAATACTGCAATACATTGAAGTACCTCAACGTATTTGTCTACTTTCAATATGTACTGTTTGTGTGTTCACTTGTTCAATTCAAATCAAATACAAGCCTTAAAAAATGGAAAAATATCCGGTTTACTGGGGATTACATTTTTGATCCATAAAATACGAAATTAAAAATCAAACTGTCTTTAATATTTGACACCAAAAAAGAAAAAAAGTATTTATTTTCTAATTGTATTTGTTGCATTTGGAAATGAAATTCCAATAAAGCAACAGTTTTTTTGTTCTTCAGGTTGTGTTGAAGTGAGGAAAATGACCAAAACATCCTGGTGATGTTTGGAGACTTTGGATAAAAATGGTGTTTTCTTGGCGCTGACAGTCTGCTGCATCATCTCCCAGCAGCTATCCATCTCCCGGGCGTTCTAATTGGCCATAATTGCTCCAAATTGGCTGTGATTGGCTGTAATTGGGGGGCGGTGGGCTAATCTGACGCAGGATCAGAGGTGCGGTTCCAAAGTGTGCTGATGTGCACATCAAACGCAGCAGCTGATTGCGTGCGATTGAAGGCAGGATTCTGCTCTGTTTATGTCAGTCCGTCCAAATAAAGTCCCGCTGGAAGTGATTGAAGTGAACCCAACACGCAGAGTCGGCAGGAAAGTAACGCAACGAGGACGTGCTCGACTCCTAATTGGGCGTGAAGCTGTGCAGAAGTCGTGCTGGATTAGAAAAATCCCCCGACAGGAAGTCAGTCCGCTGGCGTTTTTATGCGCTCTGACAAGGGACTGGGACGGAGGAGTATTTGGATTGGAAGGTGGGGAGACCTCTCCCGCCATGTTCCTCTTTTCTTCTTGTCGGAGCGGCAGATGGAAGCCATTACGGCGTAATAATAAACCGTGGGAGTGGATGGCGGGGGAGCGCTCACGGGTTTAGCACACGTGTCCACGGACCGAGCTGCTTTCAGTCAAATCCAGCACTCGGACCCGGGTCCAGATGTCACTCCAGGACGGTGATCCGTGCATTTTGATTCTGGCTTGTCTGATCCCGACTCGTTAAACCTGCTTGAGCTTGAGTATTATTAGTATGTCCATGACTTACAAAACTCAAAACCAGTGAAGTTGGCACATTGTGTAAATGGTAAATAAAAACAGAATACAATGATTTGCAAATCCCTTTCAACTTATATTCAATTGAATTGACTGCAAAGACAAGATATTTTATGTTTGAACTGAGAAACATAATTTTTTTTTGCAAATAATCATTAACTTAGAATTTAATGGCAGCAAAAAAGTTGGCACAGGGGCATTTTTACCACTGTGTTACATGGCCTTTCCTTTTAACAACACTCAGTAAATGTTTGGGAACTGAGGAGACCAACTTTTGAAGCTTTTCAGGTGGAATTATTTCCCATTCTTGCTTGTTTTGGTATTTTAGGCTTCATATTGCGCCACACATTTTCAATGGGAGACAGGTCTGGACTAGCTGGACAGGAAAAATAAAAATAAAAAAATGAAAAAATCCACACACACTGCAAAAAGTCAGTGTTCAAAAACAAGAAAAAAAATTAGGGGTATTTTACTTGAACCAAGCAAAATTATCTGCCAATAGAACAAGAAAATTTGGCTTGTCAAGACTTTACAAAACAAGTAAAATTAGCTAACCTCAATTAACCCAATATACCTTAAAATAAGAATATTCTTACTAATAACAAGTGCACTTTTCTTGGTAGAAAAAAAAAAAAAAAAAGAGACCTTTTTGCTCAATATGTTGAAAAATATTCCTAAATGAAGTAAATGCTAGTGCCATTATCTTGACATAATGATATGCGCTCGGCATTACATTTCTTGAAACCAGCAAACTTATACTAAAACATACTTGCCAACCTTGAGACCTCCGATTTCGGGAGGTGGAGGGGGTGGGGGCGGGGGGCATAGTTGGGGCGGGGCGTGGTTGGGGGCGTGGTTAAGAGGGGAGGAGTATATTTACAGCTAGAATTCACCAAGTCAAGTATTTCATTATATATATATATATATATATACACATACAAGAAATACTTGACTTTCAGTGAATTCTAGCTATAAATATATATTTATTTTATTTTATATATATATATATATATATATATATATATATATATATATATATATATATATATATATATATAAATAAAATAAATACTTGAATTTCAGTGTTAATTTATTTACACATATACACACACACAAAACACCCACATACTCATTGTTGAGTTAAGGGTTGAATTGTCCATCCTTGTTCTATTCTCTGTCACTATTTTTCTAACCATGCTGAACACCCTCTCTGATGATGCATTGCTGTGTGGCACGCACAAAAGTGCTTTCATCAAATGCACTAGATGGCAGTATTGTCCTGTTTAAGAGTGTCACAACATTGCTGTTTATGGCAGACGAACTGCTTTACGGTAGACGAAAACGTGACTGCTGTTGTTGTTGTGTGTTGTTGCCGCGCTGGGAGGACGTTAATGAAACTGCCTAACAATAAACCCACATAAGAAACCAAGAACTCGCCCTCCATCATTCTACAGTTATACCGTGATTGGGCAGGTACGCTGTTTATATTGTGGGAAAGCGGACTCAGGTCCATGCCTGAATTTCGGGAGATTTTCAGGAGAAAATGTGTCCCGGGAGGTTTTCGGGAGATCATCTGTTTTAATTATGAGACACAGTTGTGACAAAGTCATGATTTTTTTTTTCATGCTTGAAATAAGAAATGATTACTTTAAAAAAAAGTAGTTTTATACTTGTGAGTGTTGATGACACAGCTTTGCAACACTTGATATTCTAGTTTCAAGCATGTTTTAATCAAAATAGGTCATCAAATCTCAGCAACAAGCTGTAATATCTTACTGAGATCATTTAGGACCAACACACTTAAAACAAGTAAAACACTCTAACATCAAATCTGCTTAGTGAGAAGAATTATCTTATCAGACCTTATCACCCTTATTTGAGATATTTAATCTTACTTAGATTTCAGTTTTTGCAGTGCACTTTAGCGACTCACAGATCCAGCAGCCATTTTGTGCCTGCAGGGCAGCCATTTTGTGCCTGACAGCACATCACATGCTCAGTTAGCAACCGTGCTACGTTGTGTGCTTTTTTAAGTGTTATTACAACCAAAAGAGACCAAAAGAAAGCAATGGACAAGTGATGAGTGATTTGAAACGTTCAGGAAGTATCCACAGCGTTGTCGATATTGCCTTTTCAGCCCCACCCGCCCTGCACGATCAAGAAGATTAAGTGACATTATTACATTCTTTATGTTACTCTACACACAAAGTTCTATATAAGGCAACGTCCTATACACCATGGACCTCACATTTTCCGTTTTTCTCCCACCAGAATCAAAGTTTTTCACAAAATGATGGCGTAACTTGCAGACAAGACCGGTCAATCCCGATCACGTCCTGTGTTACGCGTCCTCATTGCAACACTTGGACTTACCTGTTGTACCCCCTTTGAGTTCCAGTTAGCTCCACCAGATCATAACACAGTAAATCTTCATGAAAGTCTCCGAAAAGAAGGAATTAGAAAAAAAAAAAAACTCAATAAAAGGAACAAAATGTTGACCCAGTGATGTACAAACCTACTTCTGTGAGCACCAATCACATCACGCCACGTGGGGGCGCTATCCACCAATCAGGTTTTAGGCAGCTGAGCTCCAGCAGATAACTTATTTGAAAAGAAAAGGGCACAAAAGATTATTTTTTACAATATTTTATGGACGTTACATCGAACTTTAAGTGTATTTTGTTTAATTTCCTGTGCAGCGCTCTTACTTTGGTGCCTGCTTCTTTCTTCCACTATTCTTCACTGGCTTCTTCACCTGTCCCTGATTGGCAATCAGGACACACCTGCTCCTCGTTGCCAATCAGGGTGCTTTATATGCCAGCCCTGGACTCTGAATCCTTACTTGTGTTCTGCTTTGTTCCAAATCGCTATCCTTCCAGTGCACTCCTGTGCTGCACCATCTCCTTATTTCTGTCAATAAATACATTTTTACCTGCATTGATTGATTGATTGAGACTTGTATTAGTAGATTGCACAGTACAGTACATATTCCGTATAATTGACCACTAAATGGTAACACCCGAATAAGTTTTTCAACTTGTTTAAGTCGGGGTCCACGTTAATCTATTCATGGTAAATTCATAAATGCATTATGCCTTCCATCTCTGCATCTTGGGGTCCAGACCAACACACAGCCATAACGCTTTATTTTTTAAATTCCTAATCATTGTAGGAACCTTGCTGTTAAAAATGTACTAGTTTTGTGATTTTAAACCATGAGTGCACCCCGGCTAGTGACAGTGTGTGTGCGTGTCGGCAGGGCGACTGAAAATGAGGGCAGTTCAGTTGTTGTTGTTGTTGTTTTGGCTTTGTTATTACAAACCCCGTTTCCATATGAGTTGGAAAATTGTGTTGGATGTAAATATAAACGGAATATAATGATTTTCAAATCCTTTTCAACCCATATTAAATTGAATGCACGACAAAGACAAGATATTTGATGTTCAAACTCATAAACTTTTTTTTTTTTGCAAATAATAATGAACTTAGAATTTCATGGCTGCAACACGTGCCAAAGTAGTTGGGAAAGGGCATGTTCACCACTGTGTTACATGGCCTTTCCTTTTAACAACCTCAGTAAATTTTTGGGAACTGAGGAGACACATTTTTTAAGCTTCTCAGGTGGAATTCTTTCCCATTCTTCCTTGATGTACAGCTTAAGTTGTTCAACAGTCCGGGGGTCTCCGTTGTGGTATTTTAGGCTTCATAATGCACCACACATTTTCAATGGCAGACAGGTCTGGACTACAGGCAGGCCAGTCTAGTACCCGCACTCTTTTACTATGAAGCCACGTTGATGTAACACGTGGCTTGGCATTGTCTTGCTGAAATAAGCACGGGCGTCCATGGCAACGTTACTTGGATGACAACATATGTTGCTCCAAAACCTGACGTCCACAGTTTCCAAAAACAATTTGAAATGTGGACTCGTCAGACCACAGAACACTTTTCCACTTTGTATCAGTCCATCTTAGATGAGCTCAGGCCCAGCGAAGCCGACAGCGTTTCTGGGTGTTGTTGATAAACGGTTTTCGCCTTGCATAGGAGAGTTTTAACTTGCACTTACAGATGTAGTGACCAACTGTAGTTACTGACAGTGGGTTTCTGAAGTGTTCCTGAGCCCTTGTGGTGATATCCTTTACACACTGATGTCGCTTGTTGATGCAGTACAGCCTGAGGGATCGAAGGACACGGGCTTAGCTGCTTACATGCAGTGATTTCTCCAGATTCTCTGAACCCTTTGATGATATTACGGACCGTAGATGGTGAAATCCCTAAATTCCTTGCAATAGCTGCTTGAGAAAGGTTTTTCTTAAACTGTTCAACAATTTGCTCACACATTTTTTGACAAAGTGGTGACCCTCGCCCCATCCTTGTTTGTGAATGACTGAGCATTTCATGGAATCTACTTTTATACCCAATCATGGCACCCACCTGTTACCAATTTGCCTGTTCACCTGTGGAATGTTCCAAATAAGTGTTTGATGAGCATTCCTCAACTTTATCAGTATTTATTGCCACCTTTCCCAACTTCTTTGTCACGTGTTGCTGGCATCAAATTTTAAAATTAATGATTATTTGCAAAAAAAAAATGTTTATCAGTTTGAACATCAAATATGTTGTCTTTGTAAAATATTGAACTGAATATGGGTTGAAAATGATTTGCAAATCTTAGTATTCCGTTTATATTTACATTTAACACAATTTCCCAACTCTTATGGAAACAGGGTTTGTAAATAAAACGTTGATCCATCACCTCTTTGTTGTTTGATATGCAGTACTGTATATTTTTCTTACCTATAACTAATAATAATAATATTTATTATAACTACAGAAATAATAAGCTATAATAATAAGCTCACACTGCACCCGACCTCTATGGCCTCTGCTATGGGTGGTGAGCCCATTGGAGGGGGGACCCACGTTGCCTCTTCGGGCTGTGCCCGGCCGGGCCCCATGGGGACAGGCCCGGCCACCAGGCGCTCGCCATCGTGCCCCGCCTCCGGGCCTGGCTCCGGAGGGGGGCCCCGGTGACCCGCGTCCGGGCGAGGGAAATCTGGGTCCTTTATTTTTATTCTTCATGGAGGTCTTCGAGCTGCTCTTTGTCTGATCCCTCACCTAGGACCAGTTTGTCTTGGGAGACCCTACCAGGGGGCATAAAGCCCCCGGACAACATAGCTCCTAGGATCATTGGGACACGCAAACTCCTCTACCACGGTAAGGTGGCAGCTCAGAGAGGAGTATTTCTGTAGTTATAATAAATATTATTATAACTTACGGGAAGAGCTGGACGAAGTGGCTGGGGAGAGGGAAGTCTGGGCTTCCCTGCTTAGGCTGCTGCCCCCGCGACCCGACCTCGGATAAGCGGAAGAAGATGGATGGATGGATGGATGGATAACTACAGAAATATCCTTCAAACATATTGCTGGGTATTGTGGCCAAACAGCTCAATTTTTGTTTCATCAGACCCCAAAACTTTCCTCCAAGTCGTATCTTTGTCCATGTGATGTCAAATGAAACAAAAATTGAGCTGTTTGGCCACAATACACAGCAATATGTTTGGAGGAGAAAAGGTGAGGCCTTTAATCCCAGGACCACCATTCCTACTGTCAAGCATGGTGGTGGTAGTATTATGCTTTGGGCCTGTTTTGCTGCCAATGGAAGTGGTGCTTTACAGAGAGTAAATGGGACAATGAAAAAGGAGGATTACCTCCAAATTCTTCAGGACAGCCTAAAATCATCAGCCCGGAGGTTGGGTCTTGGGCGCAGTTGGGCGTTCCAACAGGACAATGACCCCAAACACACGTCAAAAGTGGGAAAGGAATGGCTAAATCAGGCTAGAATGAAGGTTTAAGAATGGCCTTCCCAAAGTCCTGACTTAAACGTGTGGACAATGCTGAAGAAACAAGTCCATGTCAGAAAACCAACAAATTCAGCTGAACTGCACCAATTTTGTCAAGAGGAGTGGTCAACAATTCAACTAGAAGCTTGTGGATGGCTACCAAAAGCGACTTATTGCAGTGAAACTTGCCAAGGGACGTGTAACCAAATATTAACATTGCTGTATGTATACTTTTGACCCAGCACATTTGCTCACATAATATAATAAATCCATAAAAGAACCAAACTTCATGAATGTTTTTTTGTAATCAACAAGTATGTGCTCCAATCACTCTATCACAAAAAAATAAGAGTTGTAGAAATGATTGGAAACTCAAGACAGCCATGACATTATGTTCTTTACAAGTGTATGTAAACTTTTGATTGCGACTTCATTTGTATTGTTGCATTTGAAACAATTGTATTGTTGATAATAGAGGTAATTATTGTTATTATTCATTATGTATAGTGCTATTTCTATTGGTATTTGTATTGTTCCATTTGTAGTGCAATAATGTTCATTGTCATTTCTGTGTTATATTTACTTCTCTAACTGCTTTTCTGCTATCACTTTTACTATCGTATTTGTACATATTGTACTTATGTGTAAAGTAAATCTGTGCAGCAGATATGGATTACCTACAAAACCCAGAACCAATGAAGTTGGCAAGTTGTGTAATTCGTAAATAAAAACAGAATACAATGATTTGCAAATCCTTTTCAACCTATATTCAGTTAAATAGACTGCAAAGACAATATATGTAATGTTTGAACTGAGAAACATTTTTTTTTCTTCAAATCATCATTAACTTAGAATTTAATGGCAGCAACACATTGCAAAAAAGTTGGCACTGGGGCATTTTTACCACTGTGTTACATGGCCTTTCCTTTTAACAACACTCAGTAAACGTTTGGGAACTGAAGAGACCAATTTTTGAAGCTTTTCAGGTGGAATTCTTTCCCATTTTTGCTTGATGTACAGCTTAAGTTGTTCAACAGTTGTGGTATTTTATGCTTCATAATGCACCACACATTTTCAATGGGAGACAGGTCTGGACTACAGGCAGGCCAGTCTAGTACTTGCACTCTTTTACTATGAAGCCACGTTGATGTAACACGTGGCTTGGCATTGTCTTGCTGAAATAAGCAGGGGCGTCCATGGTAACGTTGCTTGGATGGCAACATATGCTGCTCCAAAACCTGTATGTACCTTTCAGCATTAATGGTGCCTTCACAGATGTGTAAGTTACCTATGTATTGGGCACTAATACACCCCCATACCATCACAGATGCTGGCTTTTCAACTTTGCACCTGTAGCAATCCGGACGGTTCTTTTCCTCTTTTGACATCCACAGTTTCCAAAACAATTTTGAAATGTGGACTCGTCAGACCACAGAACACTTTTACACTTTGCATCAGTCCGTCTTAGATAAGCTCGGGCCCAACGAAGCCGGCGGCGTTTCTGGGTGTTGTTGATAAATGTCTTTCGCTTTGCATAGTAGAGTTTTAACTTGCATTTACAGATGTAGCGACCAACTGTAGTTACTGACAGTGGTTTTCTGAAGTGTTCCTGAGCCCATGTGGTGATGTCCTTTACACACTGATGTCACTTTTTGATGCAGTACCGCCTGAGGGATCGAAGGTTCGTAATATCATCGCTTACGTGCAGTGATTTCCCTGAGCCTTTTGATGATATTACGGACCGTAGATGGGGAAATCCCTAAATTCCTTGCAATAGCTCGTTGAGAAATGTTCTTAAACTGTTGGACAATTTGCTCACGCATTTGTTGACAAAGTGGTGACCCTCGCCCCATCCTTGTTTGTGAATGACTGAGCATTTCATGGACTGGGATGTCAATGAGAATGACTATGAGAAACCTTGGAGAGGACCGCAGATGTGGGTGACCCCCCCTTCTAGGGGTGACCGGATGCAATGGACGTTGAGTGGGTTTAGTATAATATTGTGAAAGTCCAGTCCATAGTGGATCTAACATAATAGTGAGAGTCCAGTCCATAGTGGATCTAACATAATAGTGAGAGTCCAGTCCATAGTGGGTCTAGCATAATATTGTGAGAGTCCAGTCCATAGTAGATCTAGCATAATATTGTGAGAGTCCAGTCCATAGTAGATCGAGCATAATAGTGAGAGTCCAGTCCATAGTAGATCTAGCATAATATTGTGAGAGTCCAGTCTATAGTGGGTCTAGCATAATATTGTGAAAGTCCAGTCCATAGTAGATCTAGCATAATATTGTGAGAGTCCAGTCCATAGTAGATCTAGCATAATAGTGTGAGAGTCCAGTCCATAGTAGATCGAGCATAATATTGTGAGAGTCCAGTCCATAGTGGATCTAGCATAATATTGTGAAAGTCCAGTCCATAGTGGGTCTAGCATAATATTGTGAAAGTCCAGTCCATAGTAGATCTAGCATAATATTGTGAGAGTCCAGTCCATAGTAGATCTAGCATAATATTGTGAGAGTCCAGTCCATAGTGGATCTAACATAATATTGTGAGAGTCCAGTCCATAGTGGGTCTAGCATAATATTGTGAGAGTCCAGTCCATAGTAGATCTAGCATAATATTGTGAGAGTCCAGTCCATAGTGGGTCTAGCATAATATTGTGAAAGTCCAGTCCATAGTAGATCTAGCATAATATTGTGAGAGTCCAGTCCATAGTGGGTCTAGCATAATATTGTGAAAGTCCAGTCCATAGTAGATCTAGCATACTATTGTGAGAGTCCAGTCCATAGAAGTTCTAGCATAATATTGTGAGAGTCCAGTCCATAGTGGGTCTAGCATAATATTGTGAGAGTCCAGTCCATAGTAGATCTAGCATAATATTGTGAGAGTCCAGTCCATAGTGGGTCGAGCATAATATTGTGAAAGTCCAGTCCATAGTAGATCTAGCATAATATTGTGAGAGTCCAGTCCATAGTGGATCTAACATAATATTGTGAGAGTCCAGTCCATAGTGGGTCTAGCATAATATTGTGAGAGTCCAGTCCATAGTAGATCTAGCATAATATTGTGAGAGTCCAGTCCATAGTGGGTCTAGCATAATATTGTGAAAGTCCAGTCCATAGTAGATCTAGCATAATATTGTGAGAGTCCAGTCCATAGTAGATCTAGCATACTATTGTGAGAGTCCAGTCCATAGTAGATCTAGCATAATATTGTGAGAGTCCAGTCCATAGTGGGTCTAGCATAATACTGTGAGAGTCCAGTCCATAGTAGATCTAGCATAATATTGTGAGAGTCCAGGCCATAGTGGGTCGAGCATAATATTGTGAAAGTCCAGTCCATAGTAGATCTAGCATAATATTGTGAGAGTCCAGTCTATAGTGGGTCTAGCATAATATTGTGAAAGTCCAGTCCAAAGTAGATCTAGCATAATATTGTGAGAGTCCAGTCCATAGTAGATCTAGCATAATATTGTGAGAGTCCAGTCCATAGTAGATCGAGCATAATATTGTGAGAGTCCAGTCCATAGTAGATCTAGCATAATAATGTGAGAGTCCAGTCCATAGTGGGTCTAGCATAATATTGTGAAAGTCCAGTCCATAGTAGATCTAGCATAATAGTGAGAGTCCAGTCCATAGTAGATCTAGCATAATATTGTGAGAGTCCAGTCTATAGTGGGTCTAGCATAATATTGTGAAAGTCCAGTCCATAGTAGATCTAGCATAATATTGTGAGAGTCCAGTCCATAGTAGATCTAGCATAATATTGTGAGAGTCCAGTCCATAGTAGATCGAGCATAATATTGTGAGAGTCCAGTCCATAGTGGATCTAGCATAATATTGTGAGAGTCCAGTCCATAGTGGGTCTAGCATAATATTGTGAAAGTCCAGTCCATAGTAGATCTAGCATAATATTGTGAAAGTCCAGTCCATAGTGGGTCTAGCATAATATTGTGAAAGTCCAGTCCATAGTAGATCTAGCATAATATTGTGAGAGTCCAGTCCATAGTGGGTCTAGCATAATATTGTGAAAGTCCAGTCCATAGTAGATCTAGCATAATATTGTGAAAGTCCAGTCCATAGTGGGTCTAGCATAATATTGTGAAAGTCCAGTCCATAGTGGGTCTAGCATAATATTGTGAAAGTCAAGTCCATAGTAGATCTAGCATAATATTGTGAGAGTCCAGTTCATAGTGGATCTAGCATAATATTGTAAGAGTCCAGTCCATAGTGGGTCTAGCATAATATTGTGAAAGTCCAGTCCATAGTAGATCTAGCATAATATTGTGAGAGTCCAGTCCATAGTGAATCTAGCATAATATTGTGAGAGTCCAGTCCATAGTGGGTCTAGCATAATATTGTGAAAGTCCAGTCCATAGTAGATCTAGCATAATATTGTGAAAGTCCAGTCCATAGTAGATCTAGCATAATATTGTGAGAGTCCAGTCCATAGTAGATCTAGCATAATATTGTGAGAGTCCAGTCCATAGTAGATCGAGCATAATATTGTGAGAGTCCAGTCCATAGTGGATCTAGCATAATATTGTGAGAGTCCAGTCCATAGTGGGTCTAGCATAATATTGTGAAAGTCCAGTCCATAGTAGATCTAGCATAATATTGTGAAAGTCCAGTCCATAGTGGGTCTAGCATAATATTGTGAAAGTCCAGTCCATAGTAGATCTAGCATAATATTGTGAGAGTCCAGTCCATAGTGGATCTAGCATAATATTGTGAGAGTCCAGTCCATAGTGGGTCTAGCATAATATTGTGAAAGTCCAGTCCATAGTAGATCTAGCATAATATTGTGAAAGTCCAGTCCATAGTGGGTCTAGCATAATATTGTGAAAGTCCAGTCCATAGTAGATCTAGCATAATATTGTGAGAGTCCAGTCCATAGTAGATCTAGCATAATATTGTGAGAGTCCAGTCCATAGTAGATCTAGCATAATATTGTGAGTCCAGTCCATAGTGGGTCTAGTATAATATTGTGAAAGTCCAGTCCATAGTAGATCTAGCATAATATTGTGAGAGTCCAGTCCATAGTGGGTCTAGCATAATATTGTGAAAGTCCAGTCCATAGTAGATCTAGCATAATATTGTGAGAGTCCAGTCCATAGTGGGTCTAGCATAATATTGTGAAAGTCCAGTCCATAGTAGATCTAGCATAATATTGTGAGAGTCCAGTCCATAGTAGATCTAGCATAATATTGTGAGAGTCCAGTCCATAGTAGATCTAGCATAATATTGTGAGTCCAGTCCATAGTGGGTCTAGCATAATGTGAAAGTCCAGTCCATAGTAGATCTAGCATAATATTGTGAGAGTCCAGTCCATAGTAGATCTAGCATAATATTGTGAGAGTGCAGTCCATAGTGGATCTAGCATAATATTGTGAGAGTCCAGTCCATAGTAGATCTAGCATAATATTGTGAGAGTCCAGTCCATAGTAGATCTAGCATAATATTGTGAGAGTCCAGTCCATAGTGGGTCTGGCATAATATTGTGAAAGTCCAGTCCATAGTGGATCTAGCATAATATTGTGAGAGTCCAGTCCATAGTGGGTCTAGCATAATATTGTGAAAGTCCAGTCCATAGTAGATCTAGCATAATATTGTGAGAGTCCAGTCCATAGTAGATCTAGCATAATATTGTGAGAGTCCAGTCCATAGTAGATCTAGCATAATATTGTGAGTCCAGTCCATAGTGGGTCTAGCATAATATTGTGAAAGTCCAGTCCATAGTAGATCTAGCATAATATTGTGAGAGTCCAGTCCATAGTAGATCTAGCATAATATTGTGAGAGTCCAGTCCATAGTGGATCTAGCATAATATTGTGAGAGTCCAGTCCATAGTAGATCTAGCATAATATTGTGAGAGTCCAGTCCATAGTAGATCTAGCATAATATTGTGAGAGTCCAGTCCATAGTGGGTCTGGCATAATATTGTGAAAGTCCAGTCCATAGTAGATCTAGCATAATATTGTGAGAGTCCAGTCCATAGTAGATCTAGCATAATATTGTGAGAGTCCAGTCCATAGTGGGTCTAGCATAATATTGTGAAAGTCCAGTCCATAGTGGATCTAACATAATAGTGAGAGTCCAGTCCATAGTGGATCTAACATAATAGTGAGAGTCCAGTCCATAGTGGGGCAAGCAGGAGATCATCCCAAACGGAGACAGGTCAGCAGCACAGAGATGTCCCCGACCGCTGCACAGGCGAGCGGTCCACCCCGGGTCCCGACTCTGGACAGCCAGCACTTCATCCATAGCCACCGGACCTGTGCCCCCCCCTTCCACAAGGGAGAGGGGGGCAGAGCAGAAAAGAAAAGAAACGGCAGATCAACTGGTCTAAAAAGGGGGGTCTATTTAAAGGCTAGAGTATAATGTTTCTACTAAGGTAGCATCTCTAACTGTTACCGGGAGGGCATTCCATAGTACTGGAGCCCCAATAGAAAACGCTCTATAGCCCGCAGACATTTTTTGGGCTCTGGGAATCACTAATAAGCCGGAGTTCTTTGAACGCAGATTTCTTCCCGGGACATATGGTACAATACAATCGGCAAGATAGCATGGAGCTCAGTGACGTGCAGTCAGGGGAGGCAGGTGAGGCGGGGCCTCCTCACGTGCCATCATGGAAAGAAAAAAAATGTAAAAAGAAAAAAATTAATTGTTATATGTATCCAGTGATTATACTATAAAGTTATTTTCCATTTAACTTCACCAGTTTTAGATTATTTTTGTTCAAAATCGCTGAATTTTCACATTTGCCGTTCAAATACTGAGAAGAGACTTGCGGTGAGTCAGCAGCCAGTTGTGCCTCAACATGGATTGCGCAATGACTCGGCTAACTGCTGGCCTGCTGTGCAGTGAGACCGTATTGCTATATGAATTATATTATACATTTCCATAGTTTAGTTAGCTGAGGTATATTTTGTCAACAACTGTATGTGTGTAACGTATTTCTTGTGCTGAGCAATCGTAAAACGGCTGCGAAGACGCACTGGTTGAGGCTCGCAGTAAGCCCGCCTCATGGTGGTAGAGGGCGGTAGTGATCCCAGAGATCATTCTTGCGACTACTCGGCTGCAGAAGAAGTGACAACAAGCAGCAACAGTTAGCAGCGATCGTTTATTTTTTCCCTCTCGCCTGGACTATTAACATGGAGGATTACATATCTAAAATAAAACAGTTTTCTAAACTGGACTTTCAATCGAAGCAGGAGGTAACAATTAAAGGAAGATCTCCATCGAGACAGAGAGACTTTTAAAACTGAAGAAAGATAAGGAAGATTTCTATAAACAAGTTATCGATGCTTTTGTTCAAAAGGAGCTGCGCATGGACTTCATTTATAAGTAAAGGTAAGACCATAATACATTTTTTAATTAAAAGTGCTTTTTTGTGTGCTACAGTTTGTATGTGTAAAGTTAAAGTGATTGTCACACACACACTAGGTGTGGTGAAATTTGTCCTCTGCATTTGACCCATCCCCTTGATCACCCCCAGGGAGGTGAGGGGAGCAGTGGGCAGCAGCGGCGCCGCGCCCGGGTATATTTTTGGTGATTTAACCCCCAATTCCAACCCTTGATGCTGAGTGCCAAGCAGGGAAGAATGCTGGTATAAGCTTTTAAACACAACCCGTTAACTGCTGCCAATCAAATGGTGAATAAGATACTCTTAGGGTTCATTTGTTTGTACATCTGAAGTCAGTGCCTCACCAGCCATGAACCTCACCACACGTCACTGATGGAGCTACACCGTGTAGTATTTTATACGTAAGCACATCTCCCACGTGGACAACTGGCGACGAGGAGTCAGGGAGAAGTCGGACCAGGTCAAACGTGCACCTGCGTGGAAAAAAAAAGGGGGGGTGGGTGACGGATCCTGGCATCAAACTGTGAAGAGGCTTTGTTAAAAAGGGGGCTATGTGATTGGTGCTGGAGACAGAGGTTGAGTGGGTTAATGCGGCGAGTGTGCTTAGGCATGAATGTCAGCTAATGTGTTCATCCGTCGGAGGCAGCTGGTCGAGGCATGAAGGAGAAGTCTGAAGCTCCGCCCCCTCCCCCTACGGCTCTCTAACCTCTCACCCTTCACCCTAACAGCAGCACAATGTAGACCGCTGAGGGACGGAGGTGGCTTTCTGCTGGCATCAGCATCCCCGTCTGTCCTCCGTGTTGCCTTTGAAAGCAGCGTGCAGCATGGGGCGAGGGTGCGGGTGAGCTCCGTGCCCAATTGTATAACGGCACGCAGGTGTTTTGCCTCTCATTTTGGGCTGTTTGGAGTCAACGAGAAGCACATTTGACTGATTCTGTCCAGGATCAAGGGCAAACCGGGAACAGATGCCGGTTTTGTTCCAGATGACAAGCGCTAAAGGCATGTGTGCGCCTCTCCAAATTGTTTCAGACAAACAAGAGAAGGAAAACGTGCCTTTAAGAAACATCCCCAGCTTATGTTATACCATTAGTGGTCTAACAGAACATAGATTTTATTGAAGTGTCTAACAATTACAACTTAAAATAAAATTGCGTGTCGGTCTGTGGAATTTGGAAAATATTTTTACTGTAAAATACAGCATATATATGTTTTTTAACATTTTTTTTAAATTAAGTGCTAAATTAAGTTTTATTTGTGTATTATATATATTATTATGACGAGAAATGTCCATTAATAGCTTTTTTGCCGATATTCCGATATTGTCCAACTCTTTGGTGGTAGTGGGGGGTGTATATTGTAGCGTCCCGGAAGAGTTAGTGCTGCAAGGGCTTCTGGGTATTTGTTCTGTTGTGTTTATGTTGTGTTACGGTGCGTATGTGTTTGACATTCTTGTTTGGTGTGGGTTCACAGTGTGGCGCATATTTGTAACAGTGTTAAAGTTGTTTATATGGCCACCCTCAGTATGACCTGTATGCCTTGCATTCACTTGTGTGTGTGAAAAAGCCGCATATATTATGTGATTGGGCCGGCACGCTGTTTGTATGGAGGAAAAGAGGGACGTGACGACAGGTTGTAGAGGACGCGAAAGGCAGTCCCTTTAAGGCACGCCCCCAATATTGTTGTCAGGAGAATGGTTGCCCCGGGAGCACTGAAATTCGGGAGTCTCCCGGGAAAATCGGGAGGTTGAAACCGATACGGATAAATTCCGATATTACATTTTAAAGCATTTATCGCCCGATGATATCGGCAGGCCGATATTATCGAACATCTCTAATTATGACTATATACATATATATATAGGGCAGCACGGTGGTAGAGGGTTTAGTGCATGTGCCTCACAATACGAAGGTCCTGAGTAGTCCTGAGTTCAATCCCAGGCTCGGGATCTTTCTGTGTGGAGTTTGCATGTACTCCCCGTGACTGCGTGGGTTCCCTCCGGGTACTCCGGCTTCCTCCCACCTCCAAAGACATGCACCTGGGGATAAGTTGATTGGCAACACTAAATTTTATTTCATCCATACAAGCCTGTTTCGCAGGTTTTCCTGCTCTTCCGGGGAAAAATCCCAGAGAGCAGTCCCCCCTTTCTCAAACTTACGTTTTGACATTATGTATTTCCCCCGCGGGATAGTACCAATTTCTCTTCTGTAATCTGTTTGTGTTTTCTCCGTGTGTTTGATGTTCGGCTTTTCCGTGATAATTGTGCCCTTATATCAAATCAAATCAACTTTATTTATAAAGCACATTTAAAATTTACCACAGGGTTAGCCAAAGTGCTGTACAATGGGCAGGTTAAAAGATAACACAAGAGAAACGAGCAAGCACAACACAACACAAACAGAGCACGATAAAAAATAAATACATAAATACATAAAACATAAAAAACAGGGAATTAAGGGCGTTTACCTATGCAAATTACGGAATTAAGGGTGTTTACATATGCATATTGGGGAAATAAGGGCGTGTTTATATGCAAATTATGATAGACACGCACGCGCTAACCATTTGGCATTCAGCAACTTAAGAACAGCAGGTGGGAACAATTTGGCCGTTTAAGAACACGTCATGAATTTGAATAGGCTCCTCTTAGGAAATCACTTAGTAAGAAAGATAAGAGGAAAAGTTAGGAACTTATTGCTGAATGGGGCCCAGTCTTAGTACACCACTTTTGAATAGTACACGCAGTGTGAGTACTTAAGATGTGACTTTAAAGTTTTACTACTTACGTATAAAATACTACACGGTCTAGCTCCATCCTATCTTGCTGATTGTATTGTACCATATGTCCCGGCAAGAAATCTGCGTTCAAAGAACTCCGGCTTATTAGTGATTCCCAAAGCCCAAAAAAAGTCTGCGGGCTATAGAGCGTTTTCTATTCGGGCTCCAGTACTATGGAATGCCCTCCCGGTAACAGTTAGAGATGCTACCTCAGTAGAAGCATTTAAGTCCCATCTTAAAACTCATTTGTATACTCTAGCCTTTAAATAGACCCCCTTTTTAGACCAGTTGATCTGCCGTTTCTTTTCTGCTCTGCCCCCCCTATCCCTTGTGGAAGGGGGGGCACAGGTTCGGTGGCCATGGATGAAGTGCTGGCTGTCCAGAGTCGGGACCCGGGGTGGACCGCTCGCCTGCTGGCCCCACTATGGACTGGACTCTTACTATTATGTTAGATCAGGGGTCGGCAACCTTTACCACTCAAAGAGCCATTTTGACCCGTTTTACAAATTAAAGAAAACAATGGGAGCCACAAAACTTTTTTGAAATTTAAAATGAAATAACACTGCACATAAAGTTTTTTTTTTTGCTTTGTGCTATGTATAAACAAACTATTATGGGTTACATTTATGAAATCAATGAACGACTGCAGAGAAAATGAAATAAAATTTCTGCACGCAACAAAACGTTTTTAACTCCCATGAATTAATTTACGTGGACCCCGACTTAAACAAGTTGAAAAACGTATTGGGGTGTTACCATTTAGTGGTCAATTGTACGGAATATGTACTGTACTGTGCAATCTACTAATAATTAGCCCGGAAGAGTTTGGGCTGCAAGGGATTCTGGGTATTTGTTCTGTTGTGTTTATGTTGTGTTACGGTGCGGATGTTCTCCCGAAATGTGTTTGTCATTCTTGTTTGGTGTGGGTTCACAGTGTGGCGCATATTTGTAACAGTGTTAAAGTTGTTTATATCGCCACCCTCAGTGTGACCTGGATGAGTGTTGATCAAGTATGCCTTGCAGTCACTTACCTGTGTATGCAGAAGCCGCATACAACTTTTGACTGGGCCGGCATGCAGTTAGTATGGTGAAAAAGCGGACGCGACGACAGGTCGTAGAGGACGCTAAAGGCAGAGCCATCACGGCACGCCCTCAATATCGTTGTACGGGTGAAAATCTGAGAATGGTTGCCACGGGAGATTTCCGGGAGAGGCACTGAAATTCCAACCTGAGGGTTGGCAGGTATGCAGCTGAGCCGCATCAGACTGATCAAAGAGCCGCATGCGGCTCCGGAGCCGCGGGTTGCTGACCCCTGTGTTAGATCCACTATGGACTGGACTTTCACAATATTATGCAACTCGACGTCCATTGCATCCGGTCTCCCCTAGAGGGGGGTGGGGGGTCACCCACATCTGCGGTCCTCTCCAAGGTTTCTCATGGTCATTTTCATTGACATCCCACTGGGTTGAGTTTTTCCTTGCCCTTATGTGGGATCTGAACCGAGGATGTCGTTGTGGCTTGTGCAGCCCTTTGAGACACTTGTGATTTAGGGCTATATAAATAAACATTGATTGAATGATAGATGACACGCCCACTCACAGTACACAATTGTATAGATTGCGCACGCTGTTTAGCGCGTGGAATTGGGATCTTAGTAAATGCGGGCCAATGTGTTTTCACAGGATGGCGTCCGCTCGTCACTTTGGGAAAGTTTCAAGCCCTGCCGGACGCAACTTCCCCTAAACTCAGTACTTCTTGGAAGCGGACCCAAAAGATCCGCCGGGGTGTGTTTTTAAGAACTGCGCCAGACTGAAGCGGATCCTGATTTGATCGTTGTTTTTCCGGTCAACGTGGTGTTTATTAGAAACCAGCGGCGGGCGTCCAATTGCTCATGTTTTTATTTCCCCCCCGGTGGTTTCCTGGGTGATGACATCAGCACTCTGTGGAAGTGCGAGAGGCCGCGGCACACACAACTTGGAGGACGGTAAAGTGTAAAGCCGGTCTATTTCTGTCACGTTCGTCAGCGAGCCGTCAGTCCGCCAGCACAAAACAAACTCACAGCTCCCATTTAAGACAGGATCCAACAGTGGAAAGGCGCAAGAATGGGACTTTTCCTTTTCCTCGGATGGACAGATTAGAGATTGGCACGGAGGACCGGCTGCACAATATCAGACAGGCACTTCCT
This sequence comes from Nerophis lumbriciformis, assembly GCF_033978685.3. Taxonomy (NCBI): domain Eukaryota; kingdom Metazoa; phylum Chordata; class Actinopteri; order Syngnathiformes; family Syngnathidae; genus Nerophis; species Nerophis lumbriciformis. The sequence continues at coordinate 29,619,777 of NC_084568.2, read as the reverse complement.
CGGACAGTTTCCTTCCGGCCCGGGCTCTGATTAGAGGGCTCAGAAGGGACACCTGGGGCAGGCACAAACAACACACACAATGGCGCTGATCGGTCCCCACATGGTCACAAACATGTCCTGGGCCTTCAGTCAAGGTGGGGACCCTCTGCCAAGGCTTGTCAGATGTCGGCGTTGAAGACAAACACATGTTGCTGACACGACGCAGGACGGGAATTCCACAAGCCTGGAAGATCTCAGGCCGAAGAACATCTGAACATCACAGAACTGATCTCAGAATCCCACCTGGACTTGCTTTTCACTGGTAACCTAGCAACCGTGTGTTTACCTACTAAGCTCCAGCTTTGTTTCTCCAAACTTTCTTCACATTTTCCCCTTTTCTTAATTAATACACACCTCTCACATATAGATCCTGACAACCATCTGGTGCCTCTTCCCTACGAGTAACGGCCCTCAACACACGCAAATGTTTCTTTCAGAGCTGCCAGTTATCTCAAAATGGCTGAGAGTCGGATGAGGGTAGACCAGGGGTCGGCAACCCCAAATGTTGAAAGAGCCATATTGGACCAAAAATACCACACAAAAATCTGTCTGGAGCCGCAAAAAATTAAAAGCCTTATATACTAATGTTGTCTGTCTATCTGTGTTGGCCCTGCGATGAGGTGGCGACTTGTCCAGGGTGTACCCCGCCTTCCGCCCGATTGTAGCTGAGATAGGCTCCAGCGCCCCCCGCGACCCCAAAGGGAATAAGCGGTAGAAAATGGATGGATGGATATACTATGAAGACAACACATGATGTGTCTATATTAGTTGTATTAGCCTACTATCAAAATGACTTCAAAGTCTATATAAGTGTTATAATGAAGACAACACATGATGTAAGTGTCTATATTAGCTATATTAGCCTACTATCAAAATGACTTTAAAAGTCTTATATAAGTGTTATAATGAAGGCAACACATGATGTAAGAGTCTGTATTAGTTGTATTAGCCTACTATCAAAATAACTTTTAAGGTCTTATTTAAGTGTTATAATGAAGGCAACACATGATCTAAGTGTCTATGTAAGCCTACTATCAAAATGACTTTAAAAGTCTTATATAAGTGTTATAATAAAGGCAACACATGATGTAAGAGTCTGTATTAGTTGTATTAGCCTACTATCAAAATGACTTTAAAAGTCTTATATAAGTGTTATAATGAAGACAACACATGATGTGTCTTTATTAGTTGTATTAGCCTACTATCAAAATGACTTTAAAAGTCTTATATAAGTGTTATAATGAAGACAACACATGATGTAAGTGTCTATATTAGTTGTATTAGCCTACTATCAAAATGACTTTAAAAGTCTTATAAAAGTGTTATAATGAAGACAACACATGATGTAAGTGTCAATATTAGCTTTATTAGCCTACTATCAAAATGACTTTAAAAGTCTTATAAAAGTGTTATAATGAAGACAACACATGATTTAAGTGTCTATATTAGCTTTATTAGCCTACTATCAAAATGACTTTAAAAGTCAAATATAAGTGTTATAATGAAGACAACACATGATGTGTCTATATTAGTTGTATTAGCCTACTATCAAAATGACTTCAAAGTCTATATAATTGTTGTAATGAAGGCAACACATGATGTAAGTGTCTATATGAGCTATATTAGCCTACTATCAAAATGACTTTAAAAGTCTTATATAAGTGTTATAATAAAGACAACACATGATGTGTCTATTTTAGTTGTATTAGCCTACTATCAAAATGACTTTAAAAGTCTTATATAAGTGTTATAATGAAGACAACACATGATGTGTCTATATTAGTTGTATTAGCCTACTATCAAAATGACTTTAAAAGTCTTATATAAGTGTTATAATGAAGGGAACGCATGATGTAAGTGTCTATATTAGTTATATTAGCCTACTATCAAAATGACTTTGAAAGTCTTATATAAGTGTTATAATGAAGACAACACATGATGTAAGTGTCTATATTAGTTATATTAGCCTACTATCAAAATGACTTTAAAAGTCCTATATAAGTGTTATAATGAAGACAACACATGATGTAAGTGTCTATATTAGTTGTATTAGCCTACTATCAAAATGACTTTAAAAGTCTTATAAAAGTGTTATAATGAAGACAACACATGATGTAAGTGTCGATATTAGCTTTATTAGCCTACTATCAAAATGACTTTAAGTCTTATAAAAGTGTTATAATGAAGACAACACATGATTTAAGTGTCTATATTAGCTTTATTAGCCTACTATCAAAATGACTTTAAAAGTCAAATATAAGTGTTATAATGAAGACAACACATGATGTGTCTATATTAGTTGTATTAGCCTACTATCAAAATGACTTCAAAGTCTATATAATTGTTGTAATGAAGGCAACACATGATGTAAGTGTCTATATGAGCTATATTAGCCTACTATCAAAATGACTTTAAAAGTCTTATATAAGTGTTATAATGAAGACAACACATGATGTGTCTATTTTAGTTGTATTAGCCTACTATCAAAATGACTTTAAAAGCCTTATATAAGTGTTATAATGAAGACAACACATGATGTGTCTATATTAGTTGTATTAGCCTACTATCAAAATGACTTTAAAAGTCTTATATAAGTGTTATAATGAAGGGAACGCATGATGTAAGTGTCTATATTAGTTATATTAGCCTACTATCAAAATGACTTTGAAAGTCTTATATAAGTGTTATAATGAAGACAACACATGATGTAAGTGTCTATATTAGTTATATTAGCCTACTATCAAAATGACTTTAAAAGTCCTATATAAGTGTTATAATGAAGACAACACATGATGTAAGTGTCTATATTAGTTGTATTAGCCTACTATCAAAATGACTTTAAAAGTCTTATAAAAGTGTTATAATGAAGACAACACATGATGTAAGTGTCTATATTAGCTTTATTAGCCTACTATCAAAATGACTTTAAAAGTCTTATAAAAGTGTTATAATGAAGACAACACATGATTTAAGTGTCTATATTAGCTTTATTAGCCTACTATCAAAATGACTTTAAAAGTCAAATATAAGTGTTATAATGAAGACAACACATGATGTGTCTATATTAGTTGTATTAGCCTACTATCAAAATTACTTTAAAAGTCTTGTAAAAGTGTTATAATGAAGACAACACATGATGTAAGTGTCGATATTAGCTTTATTAGCCTACTATCAAAATGACTTTAAAAGTCTTATAAAAGTGTTATAATGAAGACAACACATGATTTAAGTGTCTATATTAGCTTTATTAGCCTACTATCAAAATGACTTTAAAAGTCAAATATAAGTGTTATAATGAAGACAACACATGATGTGTCTATATTAGTTGTATTAGCCTACCATCAAAATGACTTCAAAGTCTATATAATTGTTGTAATGAAGGCAACACATAATGTAAGTGTCTATATGAGCTATATTAGCCTACTATCAAAATGACTTTAAAAGTCTTATATAAGTGTTATAATGAAGACAACACATGATGTGTCTATATTAGTTGTATTAGCCTACTATCAAAATGACTTTAAAAGTCTTATATAAGTGTTATAATGAAGGCATCACATGACGTAAGTGTCTATATTAGCTATATTAGCCTACTATCAAAGGCTGACGCAAATCTTCGTTGACAAAAATGTTGTATTTTAATTTTTATTCTACACATTTTTGCAACATTGGAAAACATTAGTAAAACGGAGGCTTCTCACAGGATGAGATAACTTCTGGAAATGACTGGCTCAGAATGGCCAAAGGTAGAGAATGCATGTGTCCAAGTTAAAGGAAACGGCAGGCTGTCTTCTTCTAATGGATTTATTACAATCTTTGCAAGCTGGGTAACGTTTGCTGTGGTCTGGAACAACATGGCGAACAAACAACCATCAGAAATGCAGCCAGTATTACACACAGATAATGTGTCATGAGACATGCAAATATAAATTAAAAACACAGAGGACATAAGTAAAGGAAATTAAATGAGCTCAAATATACCTACAAATGAGGCATAATGATGCAATATGTACATACAGCTAGCCTAAATAGCATGTTACCATTGATTAGCTCACCTTTATGCATTCACGCACAGCATAAAACGTTTGGTGGACAAAATGAGACAAAGAAGGAGTGGCCTAAAACACGTCTTTCTGTGGCAGCGTCGGAGAAAGTTGTACGTGTAACAAACTGCGATGAGTTCAAGGATCGCTGAAATTAGTAGGACAAAATGGCGCTTGCCATATACGCTCATCAGTGAAGCATGTTTGATATAAACAGTGGGATTTCTAACAATTAGGAAGGTTTGTGTCATGTTTGTTCTACAGAAAATATATTTTCCATTTTCACACATCTCTGAAAGAGGTCCAGGGAGCCACTAGGGCCGTCTAGAGTCGTGGGTTGATGACCCCTGAGGTAGACGATATACGACTATGCCTATTCAACTGGCGGCCCGCCAAACGTCACCCAAATAGGCTTGATGAAACCATTCAAACTAGGGTTGCTCATGTATGCAGTACTCCCGTCAGCCTGCAGGGGGCAACAGCCAGGCATAAGTGTCGTGTGTCGGGTGTAGAAGAAGACTACTCATTCAACCCCGGATAAAAAATCTAAATAAATGGCACAAATCAGACATTTTAAATCGACGGACACATTGTTCCAGACAAGCGGTCTAGGACAATCCACATGTGCAAGCTTCATCATGAAACTTGGTCAGATCTTTTGATAGTAGATATTGTGCGTGAATATATTTAGTTGTATTGAAATTGCTGATGACGTCTTTCGTATTTTGTGGCCGTGATTTTTGTCCGAGTAACTCTCTGGCGATCAAAACGCTAAATTTGACCAGTAGAAAGCGATAACGCTACATCTTTGGTTTAATTGTGATGAGTCACATTCACCGTGTACAACGTTTGCTGTGGTTGTTGATTAATGTCAACATGAGTAAACATCTGGAGTTTATTGTGTGAATGTATCAAGGCTGAACCTTTTTGTTCATGTCAAATACACAATGGACGTTACACTTCTGTCATGTTTATTTGATGTAGTGTTGTCCCGATACCAATATTTTGGTACCAAGTCATTACAGGATCATTAGTCAAATGCAAAGTCCTCATGTGTCCAAGGACATATTTCCTGAGTTTATAAACATAATATACATTTAAAAAAAGCAAAAAAAAAATTGTGACGATAAAAAATATCAATGTAATCATAATAGTATCAACTAGATACACTCTTCGACTTGCTTGTAAGTACTCCGTGATTGTGCACTGCCGAACATGCTCCTCTGCTCGTAAAACTAGCAAGGTCATGACGTGACGATTCACCGTCATGCCCGTTAAAAAAAAAAAAAAAAAAAAATATGGGGAACCGGTACTTTTCAAACGGAGTATAGTACCGTTTTTGATTTGTTAGTACCGCGATACTATACCAGTATTGGTATACGTACACACCCTAATTTGATGTTGATATTTCCAGTCTTACAAACCTAAATGAAGGAAGAAGTAAAACTAAGGAATGAAAATAATTCAAAAGAAGGAAACATAAATACTGAACAAAACTTCTGGAGCTTCTGTTTCGTCGCGCCGTTAACTATCTGTTCAGCTGCACGCGCTGGAATCGAGTAGGGAGGGCAGAATAATGAATTTGATGACAGCACAATGTGAAAGCCGATGTGTTTACTTTGCAATGAAGTAAACAAAGTGTCAAAGGAATATAGCCTGTCGAGGCACTTTCTGACCAAGCATCCACATTTCCATGGCCCCTGAGCCCTTGGGCTCTTGAAACTGCAGCCCCCCTCCATTATCTCGTTGAATAGCCCTAATTTATTCAACTTTTATTCACTTGTGAGTCAACATGTCCTTTGAAATAGTTTCATTTTGGTTTAGCAGCATCGCAGGCACGTCCATTCAGAAGCCCATAGAGATAATTGCTTATTTAGCATCGCTTCAAACGCCATCATCGTGACAGATTTCCGCTCGTGTTTATAAAACAACCACACTATTTAAGTTTATATTGTAGCCGAACAATTTCCCAAAGGTTAGTCTAAATATATTTTATTTTGTATGGTTTATTTTTTTTACCATTTGTTGTGTTTTGTTTACTTTTTCAAATAATACCGAAGCAGCATAGCAGTTTTGAACTGCTTAACCTAGGGGTGTCAAACTCAAATACAGAGTGGGCCAAAATTTAAAACGGAACAAAGCCGCGGGCCAAGGTTGAACAAATGAACCTTTTAATAGGGACCCAAACAAGTTTTGCATTGAATATTGAACAAGCAAGGCTTATATAACTTAAAAGTGACATGCAAAATCCAGTTTCAAATAATAATAATAATAATAAAAAAATATCAATGGCATATCAAATACATTTTTATAAAAATTGAATGCCTCTTTTCTATGTGCAGCCTTCTGAGGTAAATATCAACATTAACTTTTTCCACAGGCTAATAAATTAGAAAATAAAATAACAATGAATAAAACAACCATTCAGGACTTTAAACTGCTCAGTTTGCAACACACTGATCTAATCTGATGTGCCCAAGCCAGATACCTGCCATCTTTTCTTGGATGATAGTTCATTAATGTCGGGGCTCAGGCTTTGAGCTGAGGCAACCTTCATTATCGAACGAAGGTGTTCATCAGTCATTATATCTCATAGTCCACCCGGACCACAGTCTTGGGGGCGTGCCTTAAATGCACTGCTTTTGACGTACTGTACGAGCTATCGTCACGTCCGCTTTTCATCCATTCTAACATCGTTCAGATCCAGTCACAAGATATGTGCGGCTTCTGTATGCACACATAAGTGAATGCAACGCATACTTCATCAACAGCGATACAGGTTACACTGAGGGTGCCAGTATAAAAACCTTTAACACTGTTAGAAATATACACCACACTGTGAATCCACACCAAACAAGAATGACAAACACATTTCGGGAGAACATCCGCACCGTAACACAACATAAACACAACAGAACAAATACCCAGAACCCCTTGCAGCACTAAGTCTTCCGGGATGCTACAATATACACCCCCCGCTACCCCCTACCAAGTATTAGAATTAGCGGTGAATGCGGTGTTACCGCGGCACCGCCGCAACATATAATCAGCGGGCCAGCTTTAGTGTTAATTTGATACTGCCTCAAGGGCCAAGTGAAATTACACGGCGGGCCAAATTTGGCCCGCGGGCCAGAGTTTGACACCCATGGATTAACCCCTTAACCTTTTCTTTCTTTCAGAGGTATTTTTTAAATTAATTTTCAGAAATACACAATATCCCCCAAACCCTTTTATACCCTCCAGAATACTCCACATATTGTCACTCAGCTGAATAACTCAAGCTCAACAAAGTCTAAATATACCAGAGAACATTGATAAAATAAAAATGTCCTTTTTTAAAATCAAAATTCACAATAATAACGTCTTATCATTTGGTCAGAAATGTTTTTTTTATTTTAAATTTTATGTATTTATTCAGTTATTTTTATTTTTTCTGCTTTTAATGTATTTTTTTTTATTTTTTTTAATTAAATTATTATTATTATTTTAATTTGATTTAATTTTACTTGTTGGGGGGGAAAACAGCATTTGATGTATTTTTGACTATTCCTGTCAACTGTATGTGTCTAAAACCCAACAATGTTTAAAAAAATGCTAAGATTTGACACAAAAACAGAAATAGAGAAATAACAAAATTGAACGCACTTTTTATTCTTGTAAGTTGTTTTTTTTAATCTTTTCATATAAACTTTGAACATTATTTGGAATATAAATACATGACTATTGAACTGAGATGTCGTTTCCAATGTAGTCGTGTTGTTTATTGTTCATACATGATGATTTAAAGTAAACGCACATCTTTACATAACTTTGAGTATATTAACATCTAATTATAAACATATTTGAAGCCCATTGTCATTGATTGTTTCTATTATGCACACCTGGCATAGGATAGGATAGAATTCTGTGGTTGCAATGCAGATTTTACATGAGTAAAACTTGATTAAAAACAATGAAAAATGAGTGCCTCTACGGGGTTGTGCCAACTGTGTTTCTTACAAGTACCATTATCACTGGAGGACGAGGCAGGTTTTTTTTTTTTTTTAGCAGCAGGCACATTCGTAGGCTTTCGAAAGCGATGCCGGCGGATGATAAGGTTTGATGTGTTGGAGTTCTGTTTTCCCTTCCTCGCAGAACATCTGGGGGAAAATGTCTTCCCCTGAAACAGTGAAGAAGTCCAAAACCATCGACGCCATCTTTGTTTGAGTTTACGACACGAGTAGGAGAAAAGGAGCGCTTGACTTGCTCACCCTGAACCACTTATAGTACAGTAGGGCCAATGCTACATTTGGGTCGCAAGTCTGTGATGGTTACCCAGGCAGGAAGGACTCTTTTAATCCTTCAACGAGGCAAAATACAAAAACAAAACATGCTTCTGGGTAACACAAGTGAAACTCAAAAGCTGCACAAGCAGAATAGCATGAAACGTAACTCTCTCGGCATTGTAAGCAAACATTAAAAACTAGAGTGGTCCGATAATGGCTTTTTTGCCGATATCCGATATTGTCCAACTCTTAATTACCGATTCCGATATCAACCGATACCGATATATACAGTCGTGGAATTAACACATTATTATGCCTAATTTTGTTGTGATGCATTGAACAATGTAACAAGGTTTTTCAAAATAAATCAACTCAAGTTATGGAAAAAAAAAAAATGCCAACATGGCACTGCCATATTTATTATTGAAGTCACAAAGTGCATTCTTTTTTTTAACATGCCTCAAAACAGCAGCTTGGAATTTGGGACATGCTCTCCCTGAGAGAGCATGAGGAGGTTGAGGTGGGGGGTAGGGAGTAGCGGGGGGGTGTATATTGTAGCGTACTGGAAGAGTTAGTGCTGCTAGGGGTTCTGGGTATTTCTTCTGTTGTGTTTATGTTGTGTTACGGTGCGGATGTTCTCCCGAAATGTGTTTGTCATTCTTGTTTGGTGTGGGTTCTGTCGGAGGCAGATATTTACATATATCCGAATTTAAGTGTTACTTATTTTCATTTCATTTTCATATTACAAAACAGCTAGTGTTTTTCTTCCAAATGTGGTCTTTTGGTTGTCTGCAAAACTGTGTGCTTAACCTTGAAGTGAGGAATGTTAGAGAGAGAGATAATGGACATTTGTTTTGGCTAGAGAGACATGACTGCCAGGGACTTAAGAGGGGAGAGGGTTTTTCGGGGGGCAGACCATCTTAGCGGGGCGATTGAATGTTCTATACTGGACTGGTCTCAATGTATACATGCAAAGCTTTGCAAATATATTACAAAATACCTATTCTGTCTCTGGTGGTTTTTCAACTCAGCTTTAAGTGTCGTAAAGAGCTTGGGAGCGACTTGTGACTTGAATTCCCTGGGAGGAACAACTGGTCCAAAACGCAACAATTCACAGTGTGGCTCATATTTGTAACAGTGTTAAAGTTGTTTATACGGCAACCCTCAGTGTGACCTGTATGGCTGTTGACCAAGTATGCCTTGCATTCACTTGTGTGTGTGTGAAAAGCTGTAGATATCATGTGACTGGACCGACACGCAAAGGCGGTGCCTTTAAGGTTTATTGGCGCTCTGTACTTCTCCCTACGTCCGTGTACACAGCGACGTTTTAAAAAGTCATACATTTTACTTTTTGAAACCGATACCGATAATTTTTGAACCGATACCGATAATTTCCAATATTACATTTTAAAGCATCGGACATCTCTATTAAAAATGTAAACAAAAATCCCGCCAGGACTGGTACGGTGAGACGGACATATCAAGGGGAGTGATTAGTGGCGGCAGCAGGTGGAGACACCCGTTAAAATAAAAGGAACGGGTGTGTGAGCTAAAGCGCTCCTAGCAACGAGAACGTAAACAAAGGATGGTGCTAGAAACAGAACTAGGAGAATGAGAACAAAACATGACAAGACATGACCTGGATCCACAGGTTATGACAAGTTTTTTGGGCCTTATTGGAGCTTTTTCTCAATGTTATCGCACCCCTACTCAGTGGCCTAGTGGTTAGAGTGTCCGCCCTGAGATCGGTAGGTTGTGAGTTCAAACCCCGGCCGAGTCATACCAAAGACTATAAAAATGGGACTCATTACCTCCCTGCTTGGCACTCAGCATCAAGGGTTGGAATTGGGGGTTAAATCACCAAAAATGATTCCCGGGCGCGGCAACCGCTGCTGCCCACTACTCCCCTCACCTCCCAGGGGGTGATCAAGGGTGATGGGTCAAATGCAGAGAATAATTTCGCCACAACTAGTGTGTGTGTGACAATCATTGGTACTTTAACTTTTAACTTTAACTTTAACTAGTCTAAAGAGTTTGGCAAACCAGAAAAGAGAGCAGACTTTGTGGCAGAAAGATCGAACACAGAGCAGGTCGTGAGCTGAGAACCCAACCCTGGTTCCTTCTCCTGTCAGGACCCGCGGGCCCTGGACTTTGTCACACTTACACACACACGGCCGGTTGAGTTTTGCCTTGTTGGAGGCGTGTCTCACCTCTCAGCACCAAATGCAACATGTCAGCGGGCCAGAGGATTAATTGTTAATCTTAACAGCCGTCATTACGTGGGATCATGGCTCCGTTCTTTCCTCCTCGCCTCGCCGGCACATGTTTGACTGCTGAGGAGATCCAGAACACTTTCTTCCTCCCTAAAATCCCCCCGACCCCCTCCCCGTCCGTCTTTTAGGTCTCCCTCCTCTCGCTTCCTGGAGCTAATTTTCGGAGTGATTTCATGGCCGCAGAATGTCCTAATTGCGGCGAGCCGGTCTCCTACGCTGCGGGGCGACTTTTCATGTGTGGGGTTCTGTGTGTGCAAGGAAAAAGGGGGGGGAAAAAAAAAAGGAGAAACCAGGTTCGGTGTGGGCCGAGGAGTTTTGAGGCCGGGGTAGCTGTCATTTTGATGGACGTCTCAGGGACCCGACTGCCCTTGCGCCCCTGACCTCCTTCTCCAGGCGTCCACTGTGCCAACATCTCCGCCTGTCAGTGGGAGCCAGGTGGGGGAACAAGATGTGTGTTTCTTTGTGCCAGAGGGACAGACAACAGGAGCGCACTTCTCCGTAAAACAGCCTCCAATTTTACTAACCCAGGAAAGGACTTCGACCAGCACAGCGGTGTCCAAAGTGCGGCCCGCAGCATTTTGTCGGGGAAAAAAAATGGGAATATAATAAGAAATTGCTGAAATGTTCAAACTAATACTTGATAGTAACTTATTTACAACAAAACTAACACACATTTTTTTGTTTGTCTTTAAACGTATAAAACATCTGGGTTTTTTTTAGCATTTTCTTGAAACATACAAACAATATCCCTTTGGGCCCCCTAATCTGAAGGTCTCAACAATAGAAACATAAACAAAGTTGAGTTAGTTATTTAAAACATGTGAATAATACTAACTTGTGAATGAATTAGTTTGTAAAATTACAACAACAACAACAACTAGAACATTCCCACGGGAATTTTGATTGGTCTGCTATCTGTGCCCCAGACCGCTGGCCGGGGGTCGCCGGAAGCCGCCGTACTTTGAGGACGGTGCCGAGTGTCTGAATCCGAGAGTTTTAGGTGTAACTGTACAAAATGAGCCACGGAGCTAACCTAAAACGTTAGCATTCGCACATTAAAAATGCTAACAGTTAGCATGTCTCACATTTCATGTAAGGTGTATGGGTGCGGAAATAGAGGAACAAAAAGTGTGAAATTAGATGAAAAAGTTAGCATTCTTAAGTTAGCTTGCCACCATGCTAACAGTAAACGAGTGTCACGTACCAAGTTATATGACTCTGGGGTAAACGGTTGCAAAACTAGCTCAAAAAGTTAGCATGCTTAAGTTAGCTTGCCAGCATGCTAACAGTTAACAAGTGTCACGTACCAAGTTATATGACTCTGGGGTGAACGGTTGCAAAACTAGCTAAAAAATATGAGCATGCTAATTTTAGCATGTTAGCAAGCTAACGTTAGCATGCTATCAGTTAGCATGTGTCACATACCAAGTTATATTAGTGTAAGGTGTAAGGGTGTCTAATTTACTGAAAAAAAAACAAAGTTGGCAGAAAAGTTAGCATGTTAATATTAGTATGCTAGCATGCTAACATTGCAGTTAACAAGTGTCACATACCAAGTTATATGACTCTAGGGTAAACGGTAACAAAATTAGCTCTGAAATCTAGCACTTTAATGATAGCATACTAATGTAATCATGCTAACAGTTAGCATGTCTGACATTTCAAGTGACACGGCTGTTAGGTGTATGGCTGCGGATTTAGAGAAAAAAGGATAAGATAAAAAGTTAGCATGCTTAAGTTAGAGTGCTAGCATGCTATCGTTTGCATACTAACAGTTAACAAGTGTCACATACCAAGTTATATGACTCTGGGGTAAACGGTTGCAAAACTAGCTCAAAAAATTTAGCATGGTAATTTTAGCATGCTAGCAAGCTAACGTTAGCGTGCTATCAGTTAGCATGAGTCACATACCAAGTTATATGAGTGTAAGGTGTAAGGCTGTCTAATTACAGAACAAAAAACAAAAAGTTGGCAGAAAAGTTAGCATGTTAATGTTAGTATGCTAACATAGCAGTTAACAAGCGTCACATACCAAGTTATATGACTCTAGGGTAAACGGTTGCAAAATTAGCTCTAAAAGCTATCACTTTAATGATAGCATGCTAGCATGCTAATGTAAACATGCTAACAGTTAGCATGTCTGACATTTCAAGTGACACGGCTGTTAGGTGTATGGCTGCGGATTTAGAGAAAAAAGGATAAGATAAAAAGTTAGCATGCTTAAGTTAGAGTGCTAGCATGCTATCGTTTGCATACTAACAGTTAACAAGTGTCACGTACCAAGTTATATGACTCTGAGGTGAACGGTTGCAAAACTAACTCAAAAAAATAACATGGTCATTTTAACATGCTAGCAAGCTAACGTTAGCGTGCTATCAGTTAGCATGAGTCACATACCAAGTTATATGACTGTAAGGTGTATGGCTGTGCATCTAGAGAAAAACCCCCGTAAAGTTAGCAAAAAAGTTAGCACTTTAATGATAGTATACTAACATACTAACATAGCAGTTAACAAGTGTCACATACCAAGTTATATGACTCTAGGGTAAACGGTTGCAAAATTAGCTCTAAAAGCTAGCACTTTAGCATGCTAACAGTTAGCATGTCTGACATTTCAAGTAACACGGCTGTAAGGTGTATGGCTGCGGAAATAGAGAAAAAAGGATAAAATAAGACAAAAAGTTAGCATGCTTAAGTTAGCTTGCCAGCATGCTATCATTTGCATGCTAACAGTTAACAAGTGTCACGTACCAAGTTATATGACTCTGGGTAAACGATTGCAAAACTAGCAAAAAAAAATTTAGCATGCTAATTTTAGCATGCTAGCAAGCTAACGTTAGCATGCTATCAGTTAGCATGTGTCACATACCAAGTTATATGACTGTCAGGCTGTCTAATTAGAGAAAAAAAACGTAAAGTTTGCAAAAAGGTTAGCACTTTAATGATAGCATGCTAGCATGCTAACGTAAACATGCTAACAGTTAGCATGTCTCACATACCAAGTTATATGAATTCGAGGAGACATTTTAAAAATTGCAAAAACAGCTAGCACTTTAATGTTAGCGTGCGAGCACACTGAAGGTAGATCTTTTTTGGACAAACCAGGTTACACAATTTTAATATTTTTATTGTCATTATTCTATTCTTACAGTGGGAAAAAACAACAGTAAAAATGTAAAAACATTTATAAAAAATAGCAAAAAAAATAAAAAATTGGCATTTTATAAGAAAAAAACTGAAATGTTCTAAATAGGTAATAATAATATTTTTTTGCAAAATAAAAAAATATCAAACATTTCAGTGTGGATTAAGTTTGGACATCTTGCTTGATGTACAGCTTAAGTTGTTTGGATCTGAAGCTCTCAAAACTAAAATATAAACAAAGTTGAGTTAGTTACTTTAAAAAATGTAAATAATTCTAACTTGTGAACGAATTAGATTGTAAAATTACAACAACAATAATAAAAACTGTTGAATGTTTACCTGGACATTAATAATTTCATGCAGGCAGTTACACAATCGTAACATTTTTATTATCGTTGTTCTATTTTTACAGGGGGGAAAAAACAACAGTAAAAAACTGCAATGTTCTAGCTTTTGTTCTTTGTTTTTTTTTTTTTTTTTTTTTTTCATGTATATATTCATTTCACACCATATTCATTGCACTTCTACATTTTTTATATTTTTATATATTTGCACATTGTTTTTCTAGCATGCACACATCGCACTGTATGGAATGGCCTCAATCTCGTTACCTTGCGAAATGACAATAAAGCTGATTCTGATTCTGATTCTAATAGGTAATAATAATATACATAGTATTTATCGTTTTTTCCATTTTTTTTTTTTTCCAAATTTTTTTTGGGACATTTTAGTGTCGGCCCCAGGTGGAAAAAGTTTGGACACCCCTGATCTGAAGCTCTCAAAATGAAAATATAAACAAAGTTCAGTTAGTTATTATGGAGCCCCTAAAGGGACATGGGGGAAATTTTATTTTTTATATATTTATTTTTTTTATTTTTATTTTTTTAGATATGTATCTTGGGCGCACGAGAAACTTTTTATAAAGTTTTTTAAAAGTATCATTTTTTTTTTTAAAGACATGTTTCTCGTGCGTACGTCTAAAAAAAAAAGTAATAAAAAAATGTATAATATATATATATATATATATATATATATATATATATATATATATATATATATATATATATATATATATATATATATATTTTTTTTTTTTTTTTTAGAAATGTATCTCGTGCGCACAAGATACATGTCTACAAATTTATTTATTTTTTAAATTATAATTTGTATTTTTTTATTTTTTATAACTTTATAAAAACTTTCTCGTGCGCACGAGATACATGTCTAAAAAAATTTAAATAGATTTTTTTTTATAAAAAATAAAATCCCCCCCATGTCCCTTTAGGGGCTCTGTAGTTATTTAAAAAATGTAAATAATTCTAACTTTGTTTTTAAAATTACAACAACAATAATAAACACTGTCGAATGTTTATCTGGACATTAATATTTTCACGCAGGCATATTTTTTTGAGAAACCAGGTTACACAATGGTAATATTTTTATTATCATTGTTCTATTCTTACAGGGGGAAAAAACAACAGTAAAAAATCTAAAAAAAATTTTTTTTTTAAAAGAGCAAAAAAAAAGGCCATTTCATAAGAAAAAAACTGAAATGTTATAACTAATAGGTAATAATAATCATTTTTTACAAAATAAAAAAATATCAAACATTTCAGTGTGTGGCCCCTGGTGGAAAAAGTTTGGACACCCCTGATCTGAAGCTCTCAAAATTAAAATTGAAACAAAGTTGAGTTAGTTATTTAAAAAAATTAAATAATACAAACTTTGTTTGGAAAATTACAACAACAATAATAAACACTGTGGGAATGTTTACCTGGACATTAATATTTTCAATATTATTCTATTCATACAGGGGGAAAAATCACAGTAAAAATAAAAAAAATAGCAAAAAAAATGGCCTTTCATAAGAAAAAAAACTGAAATGTTCTAACTAATAAGTAATACAAATATATATAGTATATATGATTTTTTTACTAAATAAAAAAATATCAAAATGGCCGCTACAGACTTTGACATTTCAGTGTGTGGCCCCTGGTGGAAAAAGTTTGGACACCCCTGATCTGAAGCTCTCAAAATTAAAATAGAAACAAAGTTGAGTTAGTTATTTAAAAAAATTAAATAATACTAACTTTGTTTGGAAAATTACAACAACAATAATAAACACTGTTGAATGTTTACCTGGACATTAATATTTTCAATATCATTCTATTCTTACAGGGGGGAAAATCACAGTAAAAATAAAAAAAATAGCAAAAAAAATGGCCTTTCATAAGAAAAAAAAAATGAAATTTTCTAACTAATAGGTAATACAAATATATATAGTATATATAATTTTTTTACTAAATAAAAAAATATCAAAATGAGACTTTGACATTTCAGTGTGTGGCCCCTGGTGGAAAAAGTTTGGACACCCCTGAACGAACATATTACGTTTTTAACCATGTCCCTTTGTTGTCATGGCGACGCCTTTACTCTGTGCTCACTTTGATGGTCTGCTTGTGTATGTTGTGTGTCCATGTGTGTTCCATCCCATCACACACACACACACACACACACACACACACACACACACACACACACACACACACACACACGCACACACACACACACACACACACACACACACACACACACACACACACACACACACACACACACTTTCTAATTTCACACTTCATACGCTTCCTGTCGGGGAAAATACAAACATGAAGGAGGGGAAAATAGAAGAGAGGTTTGATGAAGGCCAAATTGAAAAATGAAAAGCGGGAAGGCGGGAGCCCCCGTCGATAGGTTCAGCCCTCGGACACGCTGATGGAAACCAATCGCCGTGGAAACGGCACAAATCGGCAGACTGCGGGATGGCGTGCGGTTCTTTGAACGCACCGCTGCAAGCCTTGAGATGTGTAGCGTTAAATGAACATGATGGCTTCCCCCGCTCGCGCTGAGCTTCCATTAGGCACACAGTCTGAGACCCGGTCCACATCGAGGCGCGGATGTCCACTAAAATGTCTTTGCTGGCAGGGAATGACATGCAGACGCAACAGGTGGCACTTTAGCCCTTAAAAAGTGGAACTGCGCTTATTTCGCCTGTTACTCACAATCCCTATGTGAGACAAGAACACACCTTGGACTTGTTTATGCAGTCCAAATTGTCATAGAACAGCTAACAATCTATGAATACCTCTAAAAAAACGCCAACAAGACTCCATTTATATTAACAGAGTATTAGCAACCTTGTTATTTTTTAAAGCGCTAACGCCGAGGAACTACTTTTGGCAGTGACCACAGAGCGCTAACTACCGTCTTTTCCCGACTATAGAGCGCACCGGTATATAAGCCGCACCCACTCAATTTGAGAAAACAGTTCAGCATCGTAAGCTAACACGAAAAACGTAAACAAAAATCCTGCCAGGACTGGCAGGGTGAGTCAGACATATCAAGGGGAGTGATTAGTGGCGACAGCAGGTGGAGACACTCCCCTCCTCGTGATTGTACAGCTTTGAAGGACTTCATGTACCGTATTTTCCGCACCATTAGCCGCACCTAAAAACCACAAATTTACTCAAAAGCTGACAGTGCGCCTTTTAACCCGGTGCGCTTTATATATGGATAAATATTAAGATTCATTTTCATAAAGTTTCGATCTCGCAACTTAGGTAAACAGCCGCCATCTTTTTTCCCGGTAGAACAGGAAGCGCTTCTTCTTCTACGCAAGCAACCGCCAAGGTAAGCACCCGCCCCCATAGAACAGGAAGCGCTTCTTCTTCTACTGTAAGCAACCACCCGCCCCCGGAAGAAGAAGAAAAAACGCGCGGATATCACCGTACGTTTCATTTCCTGTTTACATCTGTAAAGACCACAAAATGGCTCCTACTAAGCGACAAGGACCCGGTTCATGAAAAGACGCAATCTCTCCATCCGCACACGGATTACTACCGTATTTCACAGCAACTGATATTCCTGTGAACCGCACTGTGGAACGGGAGCACGTACGGTGAATATTCGCACCACAGGGAATGAGAAGTCATCCTTCACTGTGGTTCTAGCTTGCCATGCTAACTTCCACCCATGGTGATATTCAAAAGGAAGACCTTGCCAAAAGAGACCTTTCCAGCCGGCGTCATCATAAAAGCTAACTCGAAGGGATGGATGAAGAAAAGATGAGCGAGTGGTTAAGGTAAGTTTAAGTTTACGCGAAGAGGCCGGGTGGCTTTTTTCACGCAGCTCTGTCCATGTTGATATACGTATGTTTGTGATTGCACATTTGCGTACATTTTGGGAATGAACAGAGTTGTTAGAACGCTGGTTTTTAATATATTATTAAAGTTTGACTGACCTATCTGACTGTTTTTTTGACATTCCTTTAGCGCAGTTAGATGCGGCTTACAACACGGGGCGGCTTATTGGTGGACAAAGTTTTGAAATATGCCGTTCATTGAAGGCGCGGCTTTTAACCCAGGGCGCCTTATGATGCGGAAAATACGGTATGCAAGCTGCATGTTTTAGCACAAGCAATATACTTACTCATATTTCCTGCTCGAATAATTCCAGCACTGCTGTCACCCCTCCCCCCCCATCCCCAGGGGGTGTCCAGCCCACTGCTTTAGAAGCACAAGATTACATGGAGTCATCATTCTTGCAGCTTTGCATGGCTGATTAGAAACAACCAAGACACGCATCAAAGTCTCCAAAACAATAGATAGTAGAGATGCGCGGATAGGCAATTATTTCATCCGCAACCGCATCAGAAAGTCGTCAACCATCCGCCATCCACCCGAACTAACATTTGATCAGAACCGCACCCGCCCGCACCCGCCCGTTGTTATATATCTAATATAGACGATGCAAGGCATTAGTGAGGTTATAAAGCTTTTGCCTGTTAAAGAAAGGAGACTGATCCAATGCAGCACAGACATTCGCGTGCCACGCTGTCACGACCCAGACGCACACCAGTGCGCAATCATATGAGAGCCGCGCTGAGCGCACCTCCAAGCGCGTCTCGCTGCCGGCGACGGCCGGGTATGGGCCCGACGCTCCAGCGCCATCCATTTTCAGGGCTAGTTGTTTCAGCAGGTGGGTTGTTACACACTCCTTAGCGGGTTCCAACTTCCATGGCCACCGTCCTGCTGTCTATATCAACCAGGGTGAGCCCCACCCCTTTCGTGAGCGCACTGCGCGCGGAGTGACCCCTGTTACGCGCCCCCGGCAACAGGGGTGGCGGGCAGGTAAGCTGCGCGGGCGGAGCGCGCGGAGTGACCCCTGTTACGAGCCCCCGGCCACGGGGGTGGCGGGCAGGTAAGCTGCTTACCTGCTGCGCGTGACGCCGGCCGCGGCGAAGGCGGACGAGGCGGGGTGTCGGTGCGGTGGGCGCGGTGGTGACCCTGGACGTGCGTCGGGCCCTTCTCGCGGATCGCCTCAGCTACGGCTCCCGGTGGGGCCCTCTCGGGGGAAGGGGCCTCGGTCCCGGACCCCGGCGAGGCGTCCCTTCTCCGCTCCGTAAAAGTGTCCATCTCTTTTTTTTTTTTCTTCTGTTGTGGCATATGCAGCAGGTGCCTGCTCGTTTTTCGTATGTGGGTAACAACATTTAACTATGTATATATATTTCCGAATTGGTTTAACTGCCACCCGCCTGAATCTATTTAAAATCTAATTTTTTTTTATTTCAACCGCCCGACCCGACCCGACCCGCGGATAAAATCTAATTTTTTTTAATTTCATCCGCCCGATCCGCGGATAATCCGCGGACTCCGCGGTTGTGCCCGCAAACCGCGCATCTCTAATAGATAGTGTAGTCGGCGGCAGGCCCCGCTCCCACTCTCCGTTGCCACTATAAATACTATCATTTGTCTATAAAACTGTTATAAGTACACCTCCGTAAACAAAAAAAAATAGAGATAGGTCAATTTGCCAAAAATAAAAACGGCATCAACGTTTTTTGAGTCTGTAAGAGAAAAGATTTAAAGTGCATCACTTTGCCCGAAATAAAGAAAAATATCCTCATTTATTTACAAATTTTCTGACCGACTTGAACCATTTGAGAGTTTAAAGTAAATACACTCAATAAATATAATACATTACAATTATTAACTCAGAAGCACAATATATAAAACACCTTAACCTGCAAAACAAAAATGAATACAATTTATATATATATATATATATATATATATATATATATATATATATATATATATATATATATACATATATATATATATATATATATATATATATATATGGGCTGCATGGTCGAGTCGCCAAAATGTTCAATTTTGGTCTCATCACTCCAAATTACTTTGTTCCAGAAGATTTGAGGCTTGCCTCTGTGCTGTTTGGCGAAATGTAAGCGGGATACTTTGTGACATTTGCGCAGAAATGGCTTTCTTCTGGCGACTCGACCATGCAGCCCATGTTTCTTCAAGTGCCTCCTTATTGTGCATCTTGAAACAGCCACAGCACAATTTTTCAGAGAGTCCTGTATTTCAGCTGAAGTTATTTGTGGATTTTTCTTTGCATCTTGAACAATTTTCCTGGCAGTTGTGGCTGAAATCTTTGCTGGTCTACCTGAATCCCTAATTTTCCACTTCTTAATCAGCGTTTCAACACTGCTGATTGGCATTCTCAATTCCTCGGATATCTTTTTATACCCCTTTCCTGTTTTATGCAGTTCAATTACCTTTTCTCGCAGATCCTTTGACATTTTGCCTTCCCCATGACTCAGAATCCAGAAACATCTGTGAAGCACTGGATGAAAGATGCAATGGTCTGTCAGAAGCCCAGAAACTCACTGACCTTTTATACACACACATTAATTACAAACAAACAGGTCACAGGTGAGGATTGGAACCTTGATTAGCCATTCAAACCTGTTTGTGTCAACTTTTGTGCATGTTATCAGATCAAAGTCACTGGGGTATGTAAACTTTTGATCAGGGTCATTTGGGTACTTTCTTTTGTCATTTTGATTTAAAAAGAGTAAACACAGTTGTTTGCCAATAAATAGCTTCACACACCATTAAGCATGAGTGGAAGAAAGGTTTTTGTGTTATCATTCATATTCTCTGAAGAATGGCCAAGAAATCATAAATTCTCCCAGGGTATGTAAACTTATGAGCACAACTTTGTATATATATATATATACATATACGTGGCTTCATAGTAAAAGAGTGCGGGTACTAGACTGGCCTGCCTGTAGTCCAGACCTGTCTCCCATTGAAAATGTGTGGCGCATTATGAAGCCTAAAATACCACAACAGAGACCCCCGGACTGTTGAACAACTTAAGCTGTACATCAAGCAAGAATGGGAAAGAATTCCACCTGAGAAGCTTAAAAAATGTGTCTCCTCAGTTCCCAAACCTTTACTGAGTGTTGTTAAAAGGAAAGGCCATGTAACACAGTGGTGAACATGCCCTTTCCCAACTACTTTGTCGCGTGTTGCTGGCATCAAATTCTAAAATTAATGATTATTTGCAAATTTTTTTTTTTTTTTATCAGTTTGAACATCAAAAATGTTGTCTTTGTAGTATATTCAACTGAATATGGGTTGAAAATGATTTGCAAATCATTGTATTCCGTTTATATTTACATCTAACACAATTTCCCAACTCATATGGAAACGGGGTTTGTATATATATATATATATATATATATATTATCAAAACAAGGAAGTCAGGATTAATGTCTACAATGAGCACGTTTTTTAACGCGGGGTTTGATGTATGATGCTGCATGATACTGATAAAGCATGATACTGCATGATACTGACAAAGCATGATAAAGAAAAAGCATAATAGTGATAAAGCATGATAATGATAAAGCATGATTCTGATAAAGCATGACACTGCATGATACGGCATGATACTGATAAAGCATGATGCTGCAGGATAATGATAAAGCATGATACTGCATGATACTGAATAAGCATCCTACTAATAAAGTATGACACTGCATGATACTGATGAAGCATGATACTGATAATGCATGATACTGATAAAGCATGATACTGATAAAGCATGATACTGCATGACACTGCATGATATTGCATGATACTGATTAAGCATGATACTGCATGATAATGATAAAGCATGATACTGCATGATACTGATAAACAATCCTACTGATAAAGCATGACACTGCATGATACTGATAAAGCATGATACTGATAAAGCATGATACTGCATGATAATGATAAAGCATGATACTGCATGATAATGAAAAAGCATGATACTGATGAAGCATGATACTGCATGATAATGATAAAGCATGATTCTGATAAAGCATGATACTGATAAAGCATGACACTGCATGATACTGCATGATACGGATAAAGCATGATACTGCATGATAATGAAAAAGCATCCTACTGACAAAGCATGATACTGATAAAGCATTATACTGCATGATACTGATATAGCATGACACTGCATGATACTCATAAAGCATGATACTGATAAAGCATGATACTGCATTACACTGCATGATACTGATGTAAGCATCATACTGATAAAGCATGACACTGCATGATACTGATATAGCATGACACTGCATGATACTCATAAAGCATGATACTGATAAAGCATGATACTGCATTACACTGCATGATACTGATGTAAGCATCATACTGATAAAGCATGACACTGCATGATACTGATAAAGCATGATACTGATAAAGCATGATACTGCATGATACTGATAAAGTATGATACTGATAAAGCATTTTACTGATAAAGCATGATACTGCATGATATAGATAAAGCATGATACTGATAAAGCATGTTCTCGCCACCACCCCCACACCCCCACTATTTGGGAAGGACTGTCAGTTTGAGGTCAAATGCAGTACCAAAGTGTATATCTGCTCTGCTTATTGAAGGATATTTTGCTCGCGGGGAATTTGATCCAAAATTTGAAAAAGTTTTTGGGAAAAACAAAAGTTGTAAATGGATCCTGGTCCTGTTCACATAAATGTGCTGCCTGAATAATTCTTTCTGGGGACTCGCCCTCCTCCAGCGTATCTATGTCACATGTGGCAGGCTGAGTGCAGCGGGGGAGGGGCTGACAGGTCCTGCCTTTACACTGTCCAAACGGGGCGAGCCGTCACTCCTGATTAGCCCTGCTGCTGCACAGAGCCCGAGAGCGGGTGTCTCTGGAAGCCATTACTCAGCCCCCGTGAGCGGGCGCCCTGGCCCCGCCTCTAACCCCGCCGCCCTCGTCGGCTCGGCTTTTAATCGCTCCCAGCTGAGGAGGGAGGAGGAACGGGCCGAGCTGAGCCTCAATCAGCAACAAGTGTGATTGATTCCTTTTGTGCCTTCCTTCCCGCTCGTCAAAGCGCGCTGAAAAGGAGTCCGAACATGAGCCGCCATGTTGCGTGAGCCCGAGAGGTGCGCTTAGCGCTCTCAGCTCGCCCACCTTGCCTTTGTCAGAACCGCGCTGTCACGCACGCCCTGAAGGCCCGGGACATTCTCCAAAAGTGAGAGAGGACACTGAGCGATGGTGACACCTTGACCCCGGGGCCTCCGTGTTTCCCCACCAGCCCCTCGCTTCCCTTAGCAGCTACCCGTGATGCCTGCAGGGTGGGCCGCCACTCACCGCGCGGAAACCTCCAAGTCAGGGGTGTCCAAACTTTTTCCACTAATAGCCGCACACCGGAAAACCAAAGGATGCGGCGGCCTTTTTGGTTTTTTTTCCATTTGAAAACACAATATACCAAATTTTCCAGGCACACCGATATATTAATTGTAGAAGTAAATATTAGATGTATAGGTTGTGAAATTTGTTATTTATACAAAAATATTCTGTAAATATACCTTAATTGTTTCCAAACAGTGTCTGTAACACGACAGTAAAACGGCTGATCAAACAAAACAGAAGTCATGGTCAGGGGCCCACTAGCTGCGCAAACGAGCTCTCCAATCAGCTAAAAAAAACTCAATAACTCCACGGTGACGTTTTGGTGAATTTACTGAGGAATTTGTGAAAATTAAACAATACAAAAAGAACGCCGTTGTAAGTTAATAATACTAACACAGGCATTTGTAAACGTGTTAGCATACTAGCTAATGCTAGTATGCTAAAATTAATAATAATAATAATAATAGATTTTATTTGTAAAAAGCACTTTACATTGAGTAAACAACCTCAAAGTGCTACAGTGTATTAAAAAAAAAAAGAAATAAAAAGATACTATCCATCCATCCATCCATTTTCTACCGCTTATTCCCTTTGGGGTCGCGGGGGGCGCTGGAGCCTATCTCAGCTACAATCGGGCGGAAGGCGGGGTACACCCTGGACAAGTCGCCACCTCATCGCAGGGCCAACACAGATAGACAGACAACATTCATACTAAAAAAATAAAAATAAAATAAAAACTAGAACAGCCAAATAGCTAAAACTAGTATGCATATATCTAAAAAAAAAAAGGGTTTTTTGTTGTTGTTTTTTTTAAAAGGGTTTTTAAGCCTTTTTTAAAAGCATCCACAGTCTGTGGTGCCCTCAGGTGGTCAGGGAGAGCGTTCCACAGACTGGGAGCTGCGGAGCAGAAAGCCCGGTAATTATTGCTAGTATTGCTTACATTATGATGGCATGTACAAATATGCACCAAAACAGTCCTGAAGACATCACATATGGGACGGTTTAGTAAGTAAGAATTGTTTTAGTTACATTGTAAAACTTACAAACCTTTCCTGGAGTGATGAATGACGAATCCATACGAGTAGAAACGCAATGGACGGCTATACTTCCGGTTCGAGGCGCGGAAACAGGAAGTATATTTTCAACCCGCAGCGTCCGCAGTGAGCGAACACGTCCAAAAGATGGCGCCATAGCACCAACAATGACACACCTTTACAGTGTCTTTGTGGGTGTCAAATGAAAACTGTTTGTCGAACACAAAAACATCACGGCCGTCAACAAAGACAAATCCGTTTTATAAGCCGCAAGGTTCAAAGCTTGAGAAAAAAATACATTTTTGATTTATTTTGTAACTTTTGGGCTCCCTTCAAGTTTGTTAAATGTAAAACATCTTGTGGACCAGAAAGGGTCTCAGTTTTAAAATGTTTTAAAAGTATATCACATGTTAATATTATTTTTTACTTCCAAGGGTTAAATCTCTAGATCAGGGGTCCCCAAACTTTATACATACATATATATATATATATATATATATATATATATATATATATATATATATATATATATATATATATATATGTATATATATACAGTGGGGCAAAAAAGTATTTAGTCAGCCACCGATTGTGCAAGTTCTCCCACTTAAAATGATGACAGAGGTCTGTAATTTTCATCATAGGTACACTTCAACTGTGAGAGACAGAATGTGAAAAGAAAATCCAGGAATTCACATTGTAGGAATTTTAAAGAATTTATTTGTAAATTATGGTGGAAAATAAGTATTTGGTCACTTCAAACAAGGAAGATCTCTGGCTCTCACAGACTTGTAACTTCTTCTTTAAGAAGCTCTTCTGTCCTCCACTTGTTACCTGTATTAATTAATAAACCTGTTTGAACAAACAAACAAACAAACAAACAGTCAGACTCCAAACTCCACTATGGCCAAGACCAAAGAGCTGTCGAAGGACACCAGGAAAAGAATTGTAGACCTGCACCAGACTGTGAAGAGTGAATCTACAATAGGCAAGCAGCTTGGTGTGAAAAAATAAACTGTGGGAGCAATTATCAGAAAATGGAAGACATACAAGACCACCGATAATCTCCCTCGATCTGGGGCTCCACGCAAGATCTCATCCCGTGGGGTCAAAATGATCATGAGAACGGTGAGCAAAAATCCCAGAACCACACGGGGGGACCTGGTGAATGACCTGCAGAGAGCTGGGACCAAAGTAACAAAGGTTACCATCAGTAACACACTACGCCGACAGGGAATCAAATCCTGCAGTGCCAGACGTGTCCCCTGCTTAAGCTAGTGCATGTCCAGGCCCGTCTGAAGTGTAAAGGATATCACCACATAGGCTCAGGAACACTTCAGAAAACCACTGTCGCTACATCTTTAAGTGCAAGTTAAAACTGTACTATGCAAAGCGAAAGCCATATATCAACAACACCCAGAAACGCCACCGGCTTCGCTGGACCCGAGCTCATCTAAGATGGACTGATGCAAAGTGGAAAAGTGTTCTGTGGTCTGACGAGTCCACATTTCAAATTGTTTTTGGAAACTGGATGTCGTGTCCTCCGGAACAAAGAGGAGAAGAACCATCCGGATTGTTATAGGCGCAAAGTTGAAAAGCCAGCATGTGTGATGGTATGGGGGTGTATTAGTGCCCAAGACATGGGTAACTTACACATCTGTGAAGGTGCCATTAATGCTGAAAGGTACATACAGGTTTTGGAGCAACATATGTTGCCATCCAAGCAACGTTACCATGGACGCCCCTGCTTATTTCAGCAAGACAATGCCAAGCCACGTATTACAACAGCGTGGCTTCATAGTAAAAGAGTGCGGGTACTAGACTGGCCTGCCTGTAGTCCAGACCTGTCTCCCATTGAAAATGTGTGGCGCATTATGAAGCCTAAAATACCACAACGGAGACCCCCGGATTGTTGAACAACTTAAGCTGTACATCAAGCAAGAATGGGAAAGAATTCCACCTGAAAAGCTTAAAAAATTGGTCTCCTCAGTTCCCAAACGTTTACTGAGTGTTGTTAAAAGGAAAGGTCATGTAACACAGTGGTAAAAATGCCCCTGTGCCAACTTTTTTGCAATGAGTTGCTGCCATTAAATTCTAAGTTAATGATTATTTGCAAAAAAAAAAAAGAAGTTTCTCAGTTCGAACATTAAATATCTTGTTTCTGCAGTCTATTCAATTGAATATAAGTTGAAAAGGATTTGCAAATCATTGTATTCTGTTTTTAGTTACGAATTACACAACGTGCCAACGTCACTGGTTTTGTGTGTGTGTGTGTGTGTGTGTGTATATATATATATATATATATATATATACACTTCAACTCCAGACCTATTCATCAGAAAAATACCCTTTTTTTTTTAAAGAAAACCTTGGTTTTTTTATGTCAAAAACACAAAATATTCAATATCCCCCCATAAAATAATGTCAAAGTGGAATATTTGATGTAAAGTAATTGAAGCCTTAAGTAGGTCAATAATTCATAAAAATCTTTATTTATATTAAATGTTTTTTTGTTTCTTGCGTGATGACAGGTTTGAAAAAAAAATTACACCAAAGGTCTCGGGGATCCAAAAGGGTCCCACTCATAAAAGACAAGGCGGGGGTTAAAAAAAAAAAGAGCTGCAGGCCGCACTTTGGACACCTTTGCTATAAGCTGATGAACTGGGGCTAATTCAGAAGTCAACATGGATAAACACGTGCAGGAATTAGCCTTGAAAATGCAATTATCTCCGTCAGGTGTGACTAAAAGTGAGCAGGAGGTCGCCTGGGCAACCAGGAGGGACGGCGATGACTGATCGTGTTTCCCACTCTCCTCGCTCCTCTCATCTTCTGTCTTCTGCTGTCACCGCCTTTTCATCTTTTCATCTCCATCTTGAAAATGTGTGTGTGTGTGTGTGTGTGTTTGTGCGCCCGCAGAGAGACGGAGAGGTGAATGGAAACATTCCTCACCTGTCGGCAGAGGAGCATGCTTGAGCTGACAGCTTCTAAAGTGTGACCAGGGATCAGTTTGTTGCTCTTGGGAGAAGGTGGGGGCGGTTACGCTGGAGCAGTCCCACAACTGCCAGACATAAACCTCTGAAAGTGGCTGGGTGGGGGAGCCTGAATGCCTGCAAGGAGGAGGGGTGTCGCCGTGCTGGCAGAGGGAGATCAAAAAACAAAACAAGACTGTTAATCTTACAGCTCCAATTATAGCAAAACAGGATTGCATCACAGAGTTTATGTGCCAGACTTTATAGTCTGTCGGAGACCTGCATGGGACCGTGACACATTCTGCTCCGCCGTATATTGACCCACAAATGACTGACAATAAACCATATTTATTGGACGGAAAATATTGAAATTCAATGATGTAGGGAATTTACAAACAGCTAAAATGATGCACAAAGCAAACTGTAACCTGCTCTCTAAAGGAAACGCTGGAAATAGAACTATAAATCAAATTTTTTTTAAATAAATGATCAAATAATGAATAAAACACATGAATAAGAAACAACATAATATGACATAAATATGACATAAGTATGACATAAATACAACATAAACACAACATAAACATGACATAAATACGACAGAAATATGACAGAAATACAACATAAATATGACATAAATACAACATAAATATGACAGAAATCCGACATAAATATGACATAAATGCAACATAAATGCAACATAAATATGACATAAAACTGACATGAATCCGACATAAATATGAGATAAACATAACATAAATACGACATAAATATGACATAAATACGACATAAATATGACATAAATACAATCTGCGATGAGGTGGCGACTTGTCCAGGGTGTACCCCGCCTTCCGCCCGATTGTAGCTGAGATAGGCTCCAGCGCCCCCCGCGACCCCAAAAGGGAATAAGCGGTAGAAAATGGATGGATGGATGGATAAATACAACATAAATATGACATAAATACGACATAAATGCGACATAAATACAACATAAATACGACATAAATATTATAAATACAACATAAATACGACATAAATACGACATAAATATGACGTAAATAAGACATAAATATGGCATAAATACGACACAAATATGACATAAAAACAACATAAATATGACATAAACATGACATAAATAAAACATAAATATGACATAAATACGACATAAATATGACATAAATACGACATAAATACAACATAAATACAACATAAATATGACATAAATACAACATAAATACGACATAATACGACATAAATGCGACATAAATACAACATAAATACGACATAAATATGACATAAATACAACATAAATACGACATAAATATGACGTAAATACGACATAAATATGGCATAAATACGACACAAATATGACATAAAAACAACATAAATATGACATAAACATGACATAAATAAAACATAAATATGACATAAATACGACATAAATATGACATAAATACGACATGAATACGACATAAATACGACATAAATATGACATAAATACAACATAAATATGACATAAATACAACATAAATACGAGATAATACGACATAAATGCGACATAAATATGACATAAATACAACATAAATACGACATAAATATGACGTAAATACGACATAAATATGGCATAAATACGACACAAATATGACATAAATACAACATAAATATGACATAAATACGACATAAATATGACATAAATACGACATAAATACAACATAAATATGACATAAATATAACATAAATACGACATAAATATGACATAAATACGACATAGATACGACATAAATATGACATAAAGACAACATAAATATGACATACATATGACATAAATATGACATAAATATGACATAAATACTACATAAATATGACACAAATATGGCATAAAAACAACATAAATATGACATAGATATGACATAAATACAACATATATATGACATAAATATGACATACATGACGCAAATGTTTATGCTGTATTTCTGTCATATTTCTGTTGTCCATCCATCCATTTTCTACCGCTTGTCCCTTTTTGGGGTCGCGGGGGGTGCTGGAGTCTATCTCAGCTGCATTCGGGCGGAACGCGGGGTACACCCTGGACAAGTCGCCACCTCATCGCAGTTGTATTTATGTCATATTTATGTCCTAATTATGTCATATTTATGCTGTATTTCTGTCATATATATGTTGTATTTATCAGAATCAGAATCAGAATCAGCAATACTTTATTAATCCCCGAAGGGAAATTAAAATTTTGAATGGGATTGTGCTGAAAATTTTAATTCCCCCCCACTGATTAATAAAGTGTTTCTGATTCTGATTCTGATAAATACAACATAAATATGACATAAATACAGCATAAATATTACATAATTATGACTAAAATATGACACAAATATGACATAAAAACAACATAAATATGACATAAATACAGCATAAATATAACAGAAATACAAGATAAATATGACAGAAATATGACATGAATACAGCAGAAATATGACAGAAATACAACATAAATATGACAGAAATACAGCAGAAATATGACAGAAATACAACATAAATATGACAGAAATACGACATAAATATGAAATAAATACAACATAAATATGACATCAATACAACATAAATACGACAAATATGACATAAATACGACATAAATACGACATAAATATGACATAAATATGACATAAATACAACATAATTATGAAATAAATATGACATAAATATGATATAAATATTACATACATGACATAAATTTTTATTCTGTATTTCTGTCATAATTCTGTTGTATTTCTGTCATATTTATGCTGTATTTATGTCATATTTATGTTGTATTTATCAGAATCAGAAATACTTTATTAATCCCCGAGGGGAAATACACATTTTGAATGGGATTGTGCTGCAAATGTTATTTTCCCCACGGGGATTAATAAAGTATTTCTGATTCGGATTCTGATAAATACAACATAAATATGACAGAAATACAGCATAAATATGACCTAATTATGACAGAAAAATGACAGAGATACAACAGAAATATGACAGAAAAACAGCATAAACATGACATAAATATGACATAAATACAACATAAATATGACAGAAATACAGCATAAATATGACACAAATGCAACATAAATATGACAGAAATACAGCATAAGTATGACATAAATACAGCATAAATATGACAGAAATACGACATAAATATGACAGAAATACGACATAAATACAACATAAATACGACATAAATATGACATAAATATTACATAAATACGACATAAATGACATAAAAACAACATAAATATGACATAAATACAACGTAAATATGACATACATGACATAAATACAACATAAATATGACAGAAATACAACATAAATATGACATAATTATGACATAAATATGACATAATTACAACATAAATATGACATATATATGACAAAAATATGACATATGTATGACAAAAATATGACATATATATGACATAAATATGACATGAATATGACATAAATATGTAGTTAAAAGCTGAAATAAGATGAATTAAATTGGGGCGTGGTAAATAAAAGCCAATAAACACTAAATAAACACAGAGTTAAAAAGATGATACAAATCTTAAGATGGATGAGAGTTAAGTTAAAAAGGTCTTGAGCCTGTTGTTAAAAATGCTAACATTCTCTGCAGGGTGTTCCACAACTGAAGTGAAGGGAATTATATTTACATAGCGCTTTTCTCTATCATGTAATGGTCCGGACTTTTGGAATAATTAAGAGGCCTGAACCGGAAGACCTCGGGGACCGTGAGCCACTATAAAATGACCTGGTGGACCACCTAAAATGAAGTGGCAGACCACTTAAAATGACATGGAAGGCCACTTTAAAAAGAAGTGTATGGCCACATAAATGAAGTAGCAGACCACCTAAAATGACATGATAGGCCACGTTAAAAAGAGCTTGCTGGCCACTTAAATTAAGTGGCAGACCACCTAAAATGACATGGTGGGCCACTTTAAAAATAAGTGGCTGGCCACTTAAATGATGTGGCGGACCACCTAAAATTACATGGTGGGCCACTTTAAAAATAACTGGCTGGCCACTTAAATGAGGTGGAAGATCACATAAAATGACATGGCGGGCCAAATTAAAAAGAATTGTCAGGCCACATAAATGATATGGCAGATCACATCAAATGAAGTGGTGGGTCACATTAAAATGACGCCACATAATTTTAACATGGCCTGCCGCATTAAAATTATGGGACAAGCCACTTTAAAATGAAGTGGCAGGGCACAATAAGATGATATGGCGGACAATATAAAATGAAGTGGCAGGCCAGATTTCCCCCACCGGCTTTGACTTTGATACCTGTGGTATATCAGGAAGTTTAGATAAAAGCTGATATAATCTGCTTTTGTTGATAACAGATTGATATCTGATACCAACAGATTGATATCAGATATCAACAGATTGATATGTGATATCAACATGTGATCAGGACAGCATTCTTTGAAGAGAAGCAGCCTTCTTCTACGATACAAGTCTGAGTGAGTCGTCATTTGAACCATTGTCATGAAGGACAGCCAACCAGCTGATGGCAGTCTTTTAGTAGACCTTAGTCAGAGTATAGTATACAGTCTCTCTCTGGTCTCTTCCCGGTCTCTCTCCCGTCTCTCTCCGGTCTCTCTTTGGTCTCTCTTCCATCTCTTTTCGGTCTCTCTCTGGTCTTTCTGGTCTCTCTGGTCTCTCTCTGGTCTCTCCAGTCTCTCGCCGGTCTGTCTCTGGTCTCTCCGGTCTATCTTCGGTCTATCTCCGGTCTCTCTCTAGTCTCTCTCTTGTCTCGCTGGTCTTTCTGATCTTTCTAGTCTCTTTAGTCTCTCTCTGGTCACTCTCTGGTCCCTCTGGTCTCTGCGGTCTCTCTCTGGTCTCTCTGGTCTGTCTCTGGTCTCCCTGGTCTCTGCGGTCTCTCTGCGGTCTCTTCCTGGTCTCTCTCTGGCCTCTCTCTGGTCTCACTCTGGTGTCTCTCTGGTCTCTCTCTGGTCTCCCTGCTCTCTGTGGTCTCTCTGGTCTGTCTCTGGTCTCCCTGGTCTCTGCGGTCTCTCTCTGGTCTCTCTGGTCTGTCTCTGGTCTGTCTTTAGTCTGTCTCTGGTCTGTCTCTGGTCTTTCTCTGGTCTCTCTTTGGTTTCTCTTTGGTCTCTCCCTGGTCTCTCTCTGGTCTCACTGGTCTCACTGGTGGGGGTTGGCGGGCAGACTGGCTCCCTGGCTGCCATGTGTCAAGCCAATTAGTGCTAAATTTGAGTGCTGTACCAGCCGGCGGGGGGGCGAAGGAGAGGGAGTTTGATTACAACACCTAAACCTTCCTGTGGCCCCCCTTCTGGGCCGGCAGTACAAATGTCTCTCTGACAGCCGAGTCACAGATGGGGACTTGAGGTGGCCTCACACAGGCCGCTCTGTTCAATATTCACTGCATGTTGAATTCTCCAAACGATCCGAGCAGTGTTTGGGTGAACGTTGATGGAAACGTGCTCCTCGGAGCAAGAGCCAGCTGCAGACAGAAAGGAGATAGACAAATATACGGAGAATAAGTAGGTGTTCTTTCCCCGCAGACATGCCTGCTCGTGTTCAGTCCAGACGCATGGCGTGAAGAACCACAATAAACTCTGTGATTGGATCGCTCAACAGCACTGATTTACTTGGCCAAACACCGGCTTGGAGTTTATTTGTCTCTGCTGTGAGGAATCATGGGAGACATTCAGTCTTTGTGGCCCTAAACAAGATGGGGCCATCTTTCTGTCTTTAGTATACTAAGACTCGGCCTGAAGATGACAAATACACGAATGCAGTCGTCCCTCAGCCATCATACTTTCAAAAAACCTATTTAGTTTGTTATGCTCCAGCTATGAATATATTCCATTTATAATGAATTACTCCTACTTTACAGCGATTTGGCTAAAAGACACTACCAACAAAAATGCAGTTCAAATATGTTATGATTAGACATGAAGAAATAATGTATTAATAATACTTTATAAGTTATGAATATTTGTGTTTACAATAAATATAAACAATATGACGACATTGACAAGTGAAGTTCAATAGTCACGTGTTTATATTCCAGATACTTTCCAAAGTTTATATGAAAAGGAAAACAAATGGTTGATAGGTCCAAGTGGAAAAGAAAAAGGTTTTGCAATGAGGCCAACTCAAAACTGCTATGGCATTATTTGAAAAAGTAAACCAAACACAATAAATGGGAAAAAAAATATGAAAAACCAAATGTTCTTTGGACACAATGCATTTAAGATTAGGGTTCGGTTTCAATATAACCTTAAATAGTACAGCCGTTTAAAAAATACAGGCGTAAATCTGTTCCAATGACGGCGTTTGAAGCGACGCTAAATTAGCAATTATCTCTATGGGCTTTTGAATTGAAATGTGATGCTGTGAAACCGAACTAAAACAATTACAATGGTGACTCACTGGTGACCCATCAGCGTTCTCGTTATGTTACCCTGTACATTGTTTGTTTGTCTAATCTTGAACGGGTTTGTGCTGAAAACAAAGTTTCGTTGTACAAAGTGTAGTACCCGCACTCTTTTACTATGAAGCCACATTGATGTAACACGTGGCTTGGCATTGTCTAGCTGAAATAAGCAGCGGCGTCCATGATAACGTTGCTTGGATGGCAACATATGTTGCTCCAAAACCTGTATGTACCTTTCAGCATTAATGGCGCCTTCACAGATGTGTAAGTTACCCATGTCTTGGGCACTAATACACCCCTATACCATCACAGATGCTGGCTTTTCAACTTTGCGCCTAGAACAATCCGGATGGTTCTTTTCCTCTTTGGTCCGGAGAACACAACGTCCACAGTTTCCAAAAACAATTTGAAATGTGGACTCGTCAGACCACTTTTCCACTTTGTATCAGTCCATCTTAGATGAGCTCAGGCCCAGCGAAGCCGACGGCGTTTCTGGGTGTTGTTGATAAACGGTTTTCGCCTTGCATAGGAGAGTTTTAACTTGCACTTACAGATGTAACGACCAACTGTAGTTACTGACAGTGGGTTTCTGAAGTGTTCCTGAGCCCATGTGGTGATATCCTTTACACACTGATGCAGTATAGCCTGAGGGATCGAAGGTCATGGGCTTAGCTGCTTACGTGCAGTGATTTCTTCAGGTTCTCTGAGCCTTTTGATGATATTACAGACCGTAGATGGTGAAATCCCTAAATTTCTTGCAATAGCTGGTTGAGAAAGGTTTTTCTTAAACTGTTCAACAATTTGCTCACACATTTGTTGACAAAGTGGTGACCCTCACCCCATCCTTGTTTGTGAATGACTGAGCATTTTATGGAATCTACTTTTATACCCAATCATGGCACCCACATGTTCCCAATTTGCCTGTTCACCTGTGGGATGTTCCAAATAGGTGTTTGATGAGCATTACTCAACTTTATCAGTATTTATTGCCACCTTTCCCAACTTCTTTGTCACGTGTTGCTGGCATCAAATTCTAAACTTAATGATTATTTGCAAAAAAAAAAAATGTTTATCAGTTTGAACATCAAATATGTTGTCTCTGTAGCATATTCAACTGAATATGGGTTGAAAATGATTTGCAAATCATTGTATTCCATTTATATTTACATATAACACAATTTCCCAACTCATATGGAAGCAGGGTTTGTACTTGTGCAATGACAATAAAGACCATACCACTGCTGAATAAAAGTTTAGCCGGAACAAAGTATAAGTGTATCCAAATATAACAGAAGACAGTTCAAAGCTGCTGTGCCGCTTCAGCATTAATTGAAAAAGTCAACAAAACATAAAAAATTTGCAAAAACAATGAAAAACCAAATGGTCTTTAGACATCATTTTATTAGGGTAAAGGTTCGGCTACAATATAAACTTGAGTATTGCGGTTGTTTTAATAATACAGGTGTAAATCTGTTCGTTTGAAGCGACACTAAATTAGCAATTATCTCTATGGGCTTTTGAATGGACGTAGCTGCAATGCTGCTAAACTGCTCCGCTGCTTTGGCATCAATTTAAAAAGTAAACAAAACACAATAAATTGGCAAAAGAATGAAAACACAAATGTTCTTTAGACACCATTTTGTTAGAGAAACAATTCGGCTACAATACAAACAGAGTAGTACGGTCATTTTTTAAATACGAGGGTAAATTTGTCACAATGACGGCGTTTGAAGCGACACTAAATTGGTGATTATCTCTATGGGCTTTTGAATGGACGTGGCTGCAATGCTGCTAAACTTCAGCATTAATTGTAAAAAGTCAACAAAACACAATAAATTGGCAAAAGTATGAAAAAACAAATGTTCATTAGCCACCATTTTGTTAGGGAAACAATTCGGCTACAATACAAATATGAGTAGAACGGTCATTTTTAAAATACGAGGTTATATTTGTCACAATGACGGCGTTTGAAGCGATACTAAATCAGCAATTATCTCTATGAGCTTTTGAATGGACGTGGATGCACCGTTGCTAAACTACTATGCCACTTCAGCGGTAGTTGTAAAAAGTCAACAAAACACAATAAATTGGCAAAAGTGTGAAAAAAAGAAATGATCTTTGGATACCATTTTGTTAGGGAAACAATTTGGCTACAATACAAACATGAGTAGTACGGTCGTTTTTAAAATACGAGGGTACATTTGTCACAATGACGACGTTTGAATCGCTACTAAATTAGTGATTATCTCTATGGGCTTTTGAATGGACGTGGCTGCAATGCTGCTAAACTTCAGCATTAATTGTAAAAAGTCAACAAAACACAATAAATTGGCAAAAGTATGAAAAAACAAATGTTCATTAGCCACCATTTTGTTAGGGAAACAATTCGGCTACAATACAAATATGAGTACAACGGTCATTTTTAAAATACGAGGTTATATTTGTCACAATGACGGCATTTGAAGCGATACTAAATGAGCAATTATCTCAATTAGCTTTTGAATGGATGTAGACTCAATGTTGCTAAACCGCTATGCCGCTTCAGCACTAATTGTAAAATGTCAACAAAACACAATAAATTGGCAAAAGTATGAAAAAACAAATGTTCTTTAGCCACCATTTTGTTAGGGAAACAATTCGGCTACAATACAAATATGAGTAGAACGGTCGTTTTTAAAATACAAGGTTATATTTGTCACAATGACGGCGTTTGAAGCGATACTAAATTAGTGTTTATCTCTATGGGCTTTTGAATGGATGTGGATGCAACGTTGCTGAACTGCTATGCCACTTCAGCATTAATTGTAAAAAGTCAACAAAACACAATAAATTGGCAAAAGTATGAAAAAAAGAAATGTTCTTTAGACACCATTTTGTTGGGGAAACAATTTGGCTACAATACAAACATGAGTAGTACGGTCGTTTTTAAAATACGAGGGTAAATTTGTCACAATGACGACGTTTGAATCGCTACTAAATTAGTGATTATCTCTATGAGCTTTTGAATGGACGTGGCTGCAATGCTGCTTAACTTCAGCATTAATTGTAAAAAGTCAACAAAACACAATAAATTGGCAAAAGTATGAAAAAACAAATGTTCATTAGCCACCATTTTGTTAGGGAAACAATTCGGCTACAATACAAATATGAGTAGAACGGTCATTTTTAAAATACGAGGTTATATTTGTCACAATGACGGCGTTTGAAGCGATACTAAATCAGCAATTATCTCTATGAGCTTTTGAATGGACGTGGATGCACCGTTGCTAAACTACTATGCCACTTCAGCGGTAGTTGTAAAAAGTCAACAAAACACAATAAATTGGCAAAAGTGTGAAAAAAAGAAATGATCTTTGGATACCATTTTGTTAGGGAAACAATTTGGCTACAATACAAACATGAGTAGTACGGTCGTTTTTAAAATACGAGGGTACATTTGTCACAATGACGACGTT